>NC_072793.1:140600680-140855680 GCF_028583425.1 Eublepharis macularius
CAAAATCATAAAATTGGTCCATCTCTTAAGCCTATCGAGGTTTAAATTTCCCTCTCCCTCCTGCTGCACAGTGGAAAGGAGAGGGACATTTCAACCCCTTGCCCCAAAGCTTCCCGAAGCTACACAAATAGCTTCGGGCATCTTTGATTTGGGGTTTCTGAAATGGCCCAGGTATGCTGGGGCCGTTTTGGAAATCCTGAATCTTTGCGAATCGGATCTGATTCGGGTATTTTTCCCTAATCGGAAACCCAAAGCGCACATCCCTAGTCAATACTACTGAATGGCAGTGGCTTTATGGGGCCTCTTGCAGGGGTATGTTGCTCATTTGAGACTCTGGAAATTGACTCTGGAGCTTGATGCTTGTACAGCATGTGCTGTACTACTGAGTTTACAGTCATTTATATAACATTTTATAAGGGGCATGTCCCAGCTTCCCTTGAAGCAGATTGTTTTGGGGTTTGAATTGCACAAACAAAGCAAAGGGTAAGCTCTCCTCCTTGCCACCATCAAGCCTAAAAGGGTTTTTTTTTTTTTGCTTAGGGTTTGGTCAGATTTTGAAACAATGAACCAGTCAGATAAATAAATAATTTTTAATATGCAGCAGAATATAATTTAATTCTTCCCAGATTATTCCATCACTACATTCCTAATTTTTCACACCATTGTCTCCTAAAATAATTTCATCTAAGACTAGCTAGAAGTTCCTACATACAATGTTCTGTTGACCTCTGTTCTGCTTGTATTTATAATCTTATCATGTCTCCTGGAATGTACAATATACACTTATATTTTTTCCTGTACAGTGGTAAAATAAAAAAAATAGTATGTGTGCAATCTTGTTATCAACTGTGCAGGGGCAGGTAGGTTACGCTCGGTGGTGGAGAGAGTCATAGTTGACTTATGACAACTCCTGGTGGGATTTTCATGGCAAGAGACTAACAGAGTGGTTAGCCATTGCCTGCCTCTACAGCTCTGGTCTTCGTTGGATGTCTCCCATGCAATTACTAACCAAGGTCGACTCTGCTTAGCTCCTGAGATCTGATGAGATCAGGCTCACCTGGGCTATCTAGGTCAGGGCAGGTTATACTTACTTAAGTGAAAGTAAATAGTGAGAGACATTAACTATTCTGATCTATTCATTGATACAGATGTTATACAAAAGAGCATAAGAAAATTGCTAAAGATGATCTAAGATTTATCTGTTCCTGTATCCTTTCCCCAGCAGTGCAGTGGATAGCCAGATGCTGCCAAGAAGCCCATGACTCAGTAATGTTTGCTTGGAATATGGAGGTTCAATTTAGCTCTCATGGCCATATTTATCATCAATATGTCTCATCCCCCTTTTAAAGCCACCTGTATGTGTTTATTGAGCAATAACCCCAATATTTCTTGCCTAGATGGTCACAGCCAATTAAGATCTCATCAGTTGATGAAGTTAAGGGTTTGGGGAGGGTTTGCTCCATTGTACATTACTTACTTAAATTGAATCTTACTTGCCTGTTGTTGCCCATTCATAAAGTCTGGAGAAATCCTTCTGGAGATATCCATACTTCAATTAGGTTTTTACCATCCTGTATAATGTCACTGCAATCCAGGGTTGCCAGGTCCCTTGACTCCCCTGGTGGGAGATGGGGAGCCCAGCTACACCCATGGGTCCTGGTTGCACGCTCCTGGCTTGCACAATTATGTCACTTCTAGGAAGTGATGTCATTACATGGGGTCAAGGGGTAGCTGGGAGCACTCTCGTGGCCTGGATCGGCCCACTGTGGGGCACAATTCAGCCTGAAATGGGCCTGTTGCAGAAGATCTTCTAGATCTTCCTAGTCTGATTTAATGGGTTAGACAGGAGTCACCATACACTGGATTGGTTTGCCAGTAATAAATTAAATGGCACCCTCTAACCCAAAAAGGTTTGGGAAAAGGTCCCCAATCTTTTCAATCCTGTGGGAACCTTTGGAATTCCAATGCAGGGTCGTGGTGCAACCACAAAACGGCTACCTCAGGAGCCAGAGCCAACTACAAAATGCCCACCTCCTGAGTCAGATCCAGCTTCAGAATGTCAGGGAATGAGGTTATGCATAATTCTAATAATAACTCTTCAACGTCTCAGGCAGAAACTCTGTTTAACAGGATGCCTTTTAAAGTGAACATACCATTTAAAAATCTTTTATTGCATATATGCACAGTAGTGCAACGAGGATCCTTGCACTGTGCTGGCAGCTGTTGCTGAAGCAACTTTAAAAAAATGCAAGCCAGTCAGAGCTCCACAAAAGCCCTGCTACCCCCTCTTAAACAAACTTAGTGGCCCTAATTGCATGGTTAGATACAGGTTTGCCTCCTCTTTCCATATTATTGAACACATATTTTACATTCAAAAGGAGGCTGGTAGTTGCAACAGCTGGGAAGCTCCTTTGCACAAATATACTATTCATATTCTATAGTGTCTGTCAAAGTTCACAACTTTAGCATTAATTATACAGAATGCTTCTTGCACAAGGAGCTAGCGAGTCTTTTGGTAAAGTATAAACTTCCTTATTAAGAAACTAGCTAACTATTTGAGTAATTATTCTAAGAGTGCACCGAGGAAAGCTGTAAATAATTAAACTGTTTAAATAAAGTTTAGGGCAAACTACAATTGTACCTTTGATGGCAGTGACTGCAAAAACTAGCTGATTGTTTTTAAGGGCTTATTGTTTATGTTTGTCATTACTATCGCATCTGGATAGCTGAGGTGAAGCAGGTATAAAGGCAAGCAATAACCTTTAGGAGCAGGAATAAAAGTGTTGGGAATTCTTACGTGGAATAGGCTGTATGCTGCTGTTATAAAGCAACTAATGGATACTAACATCTTTGCTGTATCCAAGGACTGTGTAACATCATTGTCAATTGGAGCCTTTTGGCCCCATTATCATGTGAGGGGAGTTATCTTGTCTGACAAGAGAGCCATGGAATAATTCTTCAGTTTTGGCGTAACCCACCTGCACATAGGGTTGGCAGTGAGCTAAAGAGGTAACATCCACACACTAAATGACGAATAAAGGATAGTCAGTTCCTTATAGGTGAAAGATTCTGGAAAGAAAACTGTTATACTCAATAAAATATCAGATTCCTTTTAGTAGGATTATAATGTAGAGTATGATTATAATGTAGATGTTATATTAAATGATACATCTGTAGGCAGATGAATTAGAGGACAATAACTGCCCCATTATTTTAAATGAAAACTAAGGTTCTGAATATACAGCACAAAAAAAGAGAAAAGGTTAAGGCAAAGCCCTTTCTCCGTGTCGTTTTAGTTTGTATCTTAGAGACAAACTATGTTTTGGATCAAAAAACAGCAGCAGGTTACCCTGACTTGGATTGAGGGCCCGGCGCCAACTATTTCCTGGGTGTATATCCTTCTCTAGAATTGTCATTAGTCACAACAAGGAAGAAGATAGGGATCTGCCTTGTATCATACTATTTCCCCCTACCATGTCTACCAGGATTAGGGAAGGCTAACGTTGACCCCTCCCCTGCAACTACATTTTAATGTAAAAGCAAATGTAAGGATATCCAATCATGGTTTTGCCACATAACATATTAGTATCATTTTATTAGACCTGTGTTAAGACAAAAATGTTCTCTCCAGGTCCACCTCTTTTTCATCACTTGTTGGCCCTGTGTTGCCTTGTCATGTGAGATATGCGTATTCCTTTTGGGTTTATAAACTGGTTAAGATAGTTGTGATTGCCCTTCGAGTCCCTCCTAAGGCGGAAGCTGGATGCAACTCACCGCAGGGCAGCGTCATCCCGAGCCACTAGGATGGTGACTGACATGCTGCAGGCCATTTTCACCAACATGCTGGGTGTGTTGCTCTTTCTGCTCATTATCCTCTATCACTACATGGCCGTCAACGACTCCAAGAAGCAGGAGGGTCCCCCTTTTTTTGTCAAACAAAATTTATTAATAAGAAACATGTTACAAGACAAAAAAAAAAGATAGTTGTGATTGGCCCCAGACCTTAAGCTGCACTGTGATAATAATAATAATAATGTGCTTATATACTGCTCTTCTAGACAGATTAGTGCCCCATTTAGAGTGGTTAACAAAGTCAGTGATATTATTATCACCACAATACAGCTGGGGAGCTGGGGCAGAGAGGAGTGGCTTATCCAAGGCCACCTGCTGAGCTCATGGCAGTAGTGGGGGGGAGTCGAACACAACCCAACCACTTAACCAATATGCTACAGCAGCTAGAGTAAGAGGGTTCCAATCTTTCAAGTTAACTCAGTTTCAAGCAGGGCTTTTTTTCAGCAGGACCACGGTGGAACGGAGTTCCAGCACCTCTTGAAAATGGTCACATGGTCAGAGCAATCTAAAGTCCCCTCTGTCTGGAGATCAGGGGGCGGGGCCACCGGCTATGTGACCATTTTCACCGAGAGCGATTTAAACTTTAAAAAACTCCCCCCTTGTTCCAGCTGACCCAAAGTGACGTCATTGTGCGGTCCTGAGTTCCACCACCTCTTTTCTCAGAAAAAGCCCTGGTTTCAAGTATTTATACTTATGGCACCTCATTTGCAGGCATAAAGTAAAATCACCATTAGAAATAAAAATTGGGCAGAAAGGGTTTAAAATAGCATTTCCTCCTCAGTGCTAGCTATCTTGGTTCCTATTTTCCAGTAGTGTGGCCTCTTTCTTGGCTTACTCTAGTATATCACCAAGATACACCAGTATTAGGGTTTGTTTGCCACCCTAAATTAGAACAGCTTGAGGGTTTTGTCCATAATCTTGCATAAAGGGACTGAGATAACTTATGATAATATAATTTTTATATCATGTTATTATGTTTTGTTGTTCCTGTTATTGCCACCCTCCCTTTACTAGATGCTATGATTTGACACAGAGATCATCTGCTTGAGGTATTATTGTTTTTGTTGTTGTTATTATTCCTTTTACACTGAGATTCAAGGCAGATAAAACTGTGCAAGAGAAATACAATATAATCAACAGCTAAGACATTTACTGAGCAAAATACAATAATGAACTACAGTTACAACATTCAGTGAAACAGATACAATAGGGTATGGTAGCAGAAAATTTGAGCACAGAGTTGAAATCTTTTTGAAACAAAGCATAACTAATTTACATGGCACGTTTAGCAACATGGAAACACCTTAGTAGGGGCATATCTACATCAGTAGACAGTACCCAGCAGCATAGGATAGTGTATAGTTCCTGTCCCTACCTTGACATCTCTCTGAGCTTTTTTTTATGACACGGCCCTGTAATCTGGGTCAAAAGCATTCCTGAATAATTCAATTGTGCATAGTTCGTGGAAAGCCAGGAGAGTGGGAGCTTTCTTGATGACCTCAGACAGGCCATTTCATAAATTGGGGGTACCACAGAGAAAGCACATGCATGGGGAACTGTTGCTTTTGCCCAGTTTGCAGATACGAGGGTGGTATCTGCAAAGGCCCTGCCCAGAGGAGCGAAGCTGCCGTGGCAGAACAGAGGGGGAGATGCAGTAGTACAGATATGAGGGGCTAAATTGATGAAGGGCTTTGAATGTGATAGTCATAACCTTGAATTGAGCACAGTAGCTGATGGTAAGCCAATGGAGTGACTGTAGAATGTGTGATATATATGCTCCATCTAACTCCTAAGAGTAAACAAATTGCAACATTCTTCACTAGATGGAGTCTTCAAGTCAACTTTGAAGGGAGATCTATGTAGACTGCAATACAGTAGTCTAGTCTTGGTATTATTGTGCCATGAATCCAGATGGTTAGCCTGGCTGTGTCAAGACAGGGAGCCATCTTCCAGGCTAATCTGAGTTGTGAGAAGGCCTTGTTTGCAGCTGCATTTACTTGCTACTATAGCAGTAGTGCTGGATCTAGTATAACCTCTAGGCTCTTAACTGACTCAGCCAGGGTCAACTGAACACCATCAACAGTCAGAAGAACAGTGGCTTTCATGATCTAGGAGGAACAACAATGATGTATGTGCTTTGTTTACATTAAGGTGGAGGTCATCAACTACAGCTACCAGAGCTGTCTCCATTCCATAGCCTGACCTAAAACCAGTCTGAAAAGGGTCCAAAACAGTAGGGTTGTCCAAGAAGGCATGGAGTTGGTCAGCTACTGCTCTCTCAATCACTTTGCACAGAAAATGCAGGTTAGAGACAGGGTGATAATTGGCTACATTGTTTTTGTCCAAGGATGATTTTTTAAGTAATGGGCAGATGATGGCCTCTTTGAGAGGCTGAGGGAAGGTGCCTTGAGTTAGTGACTGATGTATGATAGACATCAAGAACTCCTTGATAAGGATCCAGAGTACAAGTAGTGGTCTTAACAGATGCTAAAATTCCACTGATATCCATCACTCTGACTGGGTCAAAATTATTCAGAAATGGACTGGATGGTGTGTTAAGCATTATTTCTGGCTCACCTGTATTACAAGTAGCATCCAGATCAGACTGTATTTGAACTATTTTATCAGCATAAACTGTTGTAAAGGTGTTGCAACTAATTGTCTGTGAACCAGTGAATGTTCAGATTTAGGGATTTGAAAGGTGTCAAGATACCTTAAAAAGTTGGGATGGACATGAATTAGCTGATGCACTGGTTGCAGAAAAGTAGTTCTTCGCTGCTATCATTGCTACTTCATGTCTTCCAATGGACCTCTGTAGCATGCTCTATCAGATTCAGCATGAGTTTTCTGCCAGTGTCTTTCTAGACATCTTCCAGTCCTCTTTAGATCACCCAGCTCTGTGGTAAATGATGGGGCTGATTTCCACTGCAAGGGAGGGAGGGATTGGCCAGGAGCAATCTTGTTAATAGCTTTGAGGAGCTTCAGATTCCATATTTCCACAGCAGCCTTAGTGGAGCCTGAGTTTAGAATTCTAAAATTCTCCAGTGCATTTTGCAGAAGAATAAGGTTGAGTCCCTCCCCACCAGCATCTGAGACCTTTTGCTGGCCCTGGGGGCTTGGCCAGGATCTTCACATTCTCATAAAACAGTTCACAGGTTAGAAGCGTACTGTAAAAACAATGTAAAAAGATCAACTCCTTAATTGAAAATCATGGTAAAAACAAGTAAATGTTTGTCCTGGCACCTAAAAGATAGGTAGGATAGGCTCGCCAGGTGAGTCTCAAGGGGAAGATCATTCCACAGATAAGGGGGCACCCCCCCTAAGATGGCGACGAAAAAGCAGAGCCCTACTGTGAGCAAATCAGTTTCAGCGACGCTACAGGGGAAGGGAGAAACTCTTGAAGAGGTGGTTAAACGGTCGGTCGTTGAAGCTATGAAGCCCTTTGTTGATAAGCTAAATGAAATCGGACAAAGGGTTGGCTCAGTTGAGAATAAAGTGAAAACCATTAAAGATGCAGCGTCTGGGGCAGAGCAATCTGCTCGGGAAAATGCAGTACTCATGAAAGCAACAAACAAAGAAGTAAAGCTTTTGGAGAATCAACTGATAGGATTACAAGCGGATCGTGCTCAGACGGTATTGCATCTTCAGAATGTGAAGGAGGAGGAAAGTGAAAACTTTGGCGTCATCCGCAAAGGCAACTAAAGAAGAGTTAAAAAGCGATATTCTGGAAGTCTGTCGGACATCTTCAAAATATGCAACAAAGCGTCAGCTGCCTTGCGAGATTATTATTGACTTTTCATCTAAGAAGACTCAGGACACCATCTTATATAATTTGTACAATGTGGACTTGGACTTTCTGGGCAACAAGGTTAAGATATTGAAGGACGTTCCATTTTTAGCTCGGAAAAGAAGATTCAAATATAAAAGGTTTGCAGCTCTTCTGAGGAAGCGTGAAATAAAATACAAATGGTTATTTCCGGAAGGCATCTGGTTCAGATATGAAGTCCAAGCCTACAAGATAATATCGGAAGTACAGCTGAGGGACTTTGTGTTTAATCATCAAGAGTTCCAGCAAGAAGAAGATTCAGAATCTGAAGGGGGGAATGAGGAGGAGGGAGTGAGCACAGCTACTGTAGTTGTTCAGAGAGAACTGAGACTGAGACCCCGGGGGGGGGGAGAGAAGAAGAAGACCTGTTCCTGACTGTAGTTTGTATTTTATAAGATCTACCAATCTAATAGCATATTAGAAAGTTTAAATTTAAATAATTGTATTATGAAGGGAATACAATACTTGTAGATGTAGTGTGTGTTTTTTATATGTTGTTCTTTCCCTCTCCCCCTGTTTCCTTTTTCCTTTTTTTTTTTTTGGTAGTTTTTGATGTTAGTAATTAAAAATAATTTAAAAAAAACAGATAAGGGGGCACCACCGAAAAAGCCCTGTCATAGAAGCTGGAAGGGACCCCAAAGGTCATATAGTCCAACCCCCTGCACAATCAGGAGATGCACAGCTATGCCCCCAGGGATGCCTGTTCAATGCCCAGTTTCAAGCAAAAAACCTCCAGGACCCCTGACCAATCTGTCATGGAGGAAACTTCCTGCCTGACCCCAAAGTGGTGATTGGCATTTCCCTGGGCACATACGAAAGTTCCACAAGATCTGAGCTCTAGAAAATGCTTTCCTTCCGGTCTCTAGTCTCTGCCTGCCTTGCCTCAGATAAAAATGAAATCCAAACTGATGAGGACTGAATATTGGAGCCTGAAATGCTGAGTAAAAACAAGGAATAAAAGGAGAGAGATTAAGCTACTTTCAAGTACAGTCTGGAGTTCTCCCAGAATTCCAAACTGATCTGCAGACATCAGTTCCTCTGGAGGACATGGCAGTTTTGTCAGGTGGAGTCTATGGCATCACATCCTCATTGAGCTCTCCAGTCTCCACCCTACTCAGGTACCACCTTGAAATCTTCAGGAATTTCCCAAATCAGGAAGTTTGTCCTGATAATGGAACTGTGCAGGTTCTTGTGATTATAGGGTTACTGTTCCCCTGCTGGGGGTGGGGGATTCCCTGCTCCCACCCTTCCGCCCCTGCACCCACTTATTTGGCTGACGGGGGGAACGCCCCCGAGTGGCGCTGCACCCCCCCAAGCAGTGGCACACCCCCCAAGCTGTGCCATGCGCCCCGAACCGCACCACACTGCACATTCCTGCACCCACAGCGTGCCTGTTTTGGGGAGAATCGTGCCTCACATGGCACATCTGGCCCTTGGTGAGTGTGGGAGTGCTCCTGGCCAGACTTTGACTCCCTGCGCGATGATGTCACTTCTGGAAATGACTTCACTGTGCAAGCCGGGAGCGCATGCACACTATGCATGCATGCAAAAAAGAAAACCCCTAGAGCGGCAAAGTGAGTGCTCCCAATCTCCCACCGGGGGAGTAAAGGAACCTAGCAAACCCTTGGTTTGGGCTCCAGGGGACATAGCAACCCTGTGTGTTTATGATGTGACAAGTAGAATAATTGGCTAAGCCATCATCTAAGCCAATGCTTTAGCCAATTTGAAAATTATATGCATTAGGGGTAGGTAGGATTTTTTTGAAGGAAAATGCATATTTGTATATGGGATTTTTCTTCTTTTGGTAAACTAAAAGTATTGCATTCCATGTAGATAAAGCAATGGTGGAATCCTGAGAAGTGTTTTTGTTCCATACTCTTTTCAGTATGTACAAAGATGACTGACATTTGTGTGATGGAAGTCGTTTGCAGCTCTTAATTCTATAGGGTGTGATTTGTCCTTGGAGAAGAAGAAATGAAAGCAAAAGAGAAGCAAACCTCTAATGAAAATGCTTGACTTCTGTGCTAGAGCAGGGGTAGAGAATGGGCAAAGGGATGCGTCTGCACCCTCCATCCACCTTGGTTTGCAATTTTATATGCCCTTTTTGTATATCATACAAAACAGGGAAGTTAAAGCAGCTGCCTGTGGCTGTAATTCAGTGGCAAAGAGCATTCTTTGTGTCCAGCCATGTAGCCTAGAACTGCTATCCAAACTGTTAACCAGGTTGCAACAGTTGTTGCATAAAACTTTATGATATGGTCACCTTACCTATGATTAGCTAGTTTCAGTTGCCAGCTGCCTTTCATACAGGCTGTTGATGAGCTGTCAGGCTGTTACAAGTTTTGGTCACTTCAAAGTGAGGTGGATTTGCTGAAGCTACATATGGGTGAAAGGTTTGTATTCCATTATCAGCCTCCTAAACTGTCTTGTACTATCTGTTTTACGCTCTTGTCATATTTGAAATCTTGGGCTAGCATTTAGGGAATCAGAAATACATTTGTATATATTTTTTCTAAGCAGACAAATAGTGCAGGCGATAACATTACAAAGGACATTAATATCTTAGCTTCCATCCTTACTCATTTTGAAAAGCAATGTTTTCTTTTAGAAGAAAACATTGAAAGATCTGATTTGTCTACATCAAGGCTGCATTTGTTCAGCTGTATTCATCTTGCCCTTCATTTGACTTTTTTTTAAAGAGATCTATAAATAAAGAGTTGTAAACAAGAGCTAATCCTTAACAACAACCTAGAAAGTTAATGGTTCTCCCCAGCTCTTATTATAATAAATTCAAACACTCTGAATTTAATGTGATTTACACGTAGTATTCATAAGGCTAGTAGGTACTAATGTCTTAGAAAGCTGAGAAAAGAGCACTATTTTGTATTCAGTATATAATATAATTGCAGCACATTTTCCTTCATAAGACGTTGAAATACACTTTTTTCCCCTTATGTTTAAAAAATGGAATTGTGCGTCCCCCCTCCCCCCTCAGTTTTATATTTGGGTGGAATTACCTTATATGTGTTTTCTCTCTCTTAGCAGTCAACATTGTCAAAACACTTTACCATGTTCATCTTCATAGCAAGCTTTATCACTTAATATTACCATAATATTAGTTTAAAGTCTTTCTTTAGGTAAATTTTGCAGGTGGTTGTGGCAAATTCCCATCCAGGAAATATCCTTAGTTTTTTTTTTCCTGATGACATGATAAGCCTTAAACATTGTACAGTAACTTCCAGTAAGGACTATGTCTGTGTAATAGGGTTACTGTTAAAGAAATGTGTCCTTTTACATTTACACAGGCAATATTTTTACAGTTTTAATCTATATAAGCCATATATATTTGAATTCTGAAACTCCTCAAATGCTGTGACATTAAAGTACTGAAACTCCTAAAGGTATACAAAAAGGTCTTTTGCACATAGCTTTTCTCTGTTTAATTTTTTTATTCAATTTTCTAATACCTGAACTCTGTGGTCAGCATTGCCATAAAGGTATGATTTTAAGAAGTGATACAATCTATGAAGCATTTCCCATTAGGTAGACACCATGTCTTTAAATTATGGCAATTTCTTAAGATTTTAAAGCAAAATGAGCTCTTAGGGGTATGATTAATAGCAGGGAATGATGATAACACAGGGACATCAGTGGCACTCCATTACAAAAAAAGGTTGAACTAATAAAAGCATCCATCTATTTGACCAATAAAGCATTTGAATGATATGCTTGTAGTTTTTTTATCATATAATGCTTACTTTGCACCGAATAAACTGATTTTACATGCTGGAAAAAGATTGTAGAAGAAGCAGTTCACTTGCAATGTGAAGGTGCCTTAATGCTGAAAGAGCAGATTGTTTGCACGATGTTACATTTTGGCTTTGAACTTCATATTTTGAATTTGTACTTTGTGAATTCATGCCAGTTGGTGAATTATTATTTAATGTTGCAGTGAATTTTAATTCTTGTGCAGCTAATGAGTCCTGAGATAAAGCATCTTCTGCATCTTTTATTTATTTTATTTTTTCAGAAACAAAAAAAAGGCCCGAAGTTTTGGAGAAAATACACAGTACTTATTTTCTTATCACACCTCAGATTCTTTTAGTGCTTTAGCCTAAAATGTAAGTAAGTAGGTAGGAAGGAAGGAAGGAAGGAAGGAAGGAAGGAACGAACGAACGAACGAACGAACGAACGAACGAACGAACGAACGAACGAACGAACAGGATTTCCCTCTACTCCGATCACTGCAAAATTCTTGTTAAGATAATCGAAAGGAGGAAGTCATCAGTAAAAAGTAGTCTCCTCTTCTGGATGTTTACAGCCCTCCAGGCCTTAAGATTTCTAGTTCTCGTTCCTGCTTTTCTCTTCCAACTATAGCTGGTACTTCAGTTATTGAGCTGCAAATGGTTAATGCCACACTCAGGTAGAAAGAAGAACCTCAAAACATTCACAGAAAGAAAAAGGTGATGTGCAGTGATTCAAGCCAGTCATGCCCAATCACTATAAATTGAAAAGTGATTTAACAAGCTGTATAAGGATCAGGCTGAACCTTTAGGGTTTTTTGTGCTTTCCTCCTGAAAACTATTTTTAAGCTGTTTTTAGCCTAGTGGGTTTCCCCCCCCACTCATGCAGAAAAAACAAGCTAGGAATAAAAAGTTGTGTGGGATGGGGAGAAAGTATGAATGTTGTCCTCTTTTCCCCTTCCGTACAGCCCTTTAAATCTACCCATACTCTACTAAGATTTCAGCAGGAACTCAGTCCGATGTACAAGTTTGCTGCTGACTTGTTTTATTTAGCCTTTAGTACAATGCAGCAATCCTTCTGCTCCTGCAACTTCCCCTTTATCATATGCTGTATGGAAGGCCACTAATAATGCAATTGTTTCCAGCCATTAAGCCCAGTTTTCATGCTGTTTATTTTTGTGTGTCATTGTCAGTAGCTTTTACATATCCAGTAGCCCAGCTTACAGCACAGTTTGGTAGGTGGGCATCTGGGAAGAGAGTAGAATTAGTTGGGGCTTAGTCTGACAAACTGGTTTTGTGTTGGTGGTGGAGAGTGCCCTCAAGTCAGAGATGATTTATGGCGACCCCTAGTGGGGGTTTCATGGCAAGAGACTACAAGGTGGTTTGCCATTGTCTGCTTCTGCAACCCTGGTCTTTGTTGGAGGTCCCCCATCCAATTACTAACCAAGGCTGACCCTGCTTAGTTTCTGAGATCTGATAAGAGCTTATTCTGTTAGTGAAGATTTGAGAGGAACATTAGTCTGTGTGACAAAGTCTGTGAATATATCTTTAAGAAGATATAATTATGAATGAAACCACCAAGCTTAGGAACTATTCCGAAACCAATACACTTATCAAAATTCTGCTTATGCACTTATAAAGAAATTCTTATTTTGTTTAAGGAAAAATATCCTTTTTTTACCTCACAACCACCCTTACGCGCTGACAGTTCTGTCAAACTATCATCTATAGCAACCTTCCTATATTACCAGTCAAACCAAGGAGGTCTATGGCAAGAACTTTTTAGGGAGTCAGGAAGTCAGTAATATATATATGAGGTAATAAATATATGAGGAAAACTCAGCATGGGTTCTGTAAGGGAAGATCTTGTCTCACCAATCTGTTAGAGTTCTTTGAGGGAGTGAACAAACAAGTGGACAAGGGAGACCCGATATTGTTTATCTTGACTTCCAGAAAGCTTTTGACAAAGTTCCTCATCAAAGGCTCCTAAGTAAGCTCAGTAGCTATGGGATAAAGGGCCAAGTCCTCTTGTGGATCGAAAACTGGCTAATTAATAGGAAACAGAGAGTGAGTATAAACGGGCACTTCTCACAGTGGAGGGTGGTGAGCAGTGGGGTGCCACAGGGGTCGGTATTGGGTCCAATGCTTTTTAACTTGTTTATTAATGATTTGGAATTGGGATTAAGCAGTGAAGTGGCTAAATTTGCAGATGACACGAAATTGTTCAGGGTGGTGAAAGCCAGAGAGAATTGTGAGGCACTCCAAAGGGATCTGTCGAGGCTAGAAGAGTGGGCATCCATGTGGCAAATGAGGTTCAATGTAGCCAAGTGCAAAGTAATGCACATTGGAACCAAAAATCCAAAATATAAATACAAGTTGATGGGGTCTGAACTGGCGGAGACTGACCAAGAGAGAGATCTTGGAGTCATGATAGATAACTCACTAAAAACGTCAGCACAGTGTGCGACTGCCATAAAAAAAGCTAATGCTATGCTAGGGGTTATTAGGAAAGGGATTGAAAACAAATCAGCCGGTATCATAATGCCTCTGTATAAATCGATGGTGAGGCCTCATTTGGAGTACTGTGTACAGTTCTGGTCGCCACACCTTAAAAAAGATATCATAGCACTGGAAAAAGTACAGAGAAGGGCAACTAAAATGATTAAAGGGTTGGAACACTTTCCCTATGAGGAAAGATTGAGGCACTTGGGGCTCTTTAGCCTGGAGAAAAGACGACTGAGGGGAGACATGATAGAGGTTTACAAGATAATGCACGGGTTAGAGAAGGTCGAGAAAGATGTGTTTTTCTCCCTTTCTCACAATACAAGAACTCGTGGGCACTCTATGAAATTATTGAGCAGTCGGGTTAGAACAGATAGAAGAAAATACTACTTTACACAAAGGGTGATAAACACATGGAATTCGTTGCCACAGGAGGTGGTGGCAGCTACAAGCATTGCCAGCTTCAAGAGGGGACTGGACAAATATATGGAGCAGAGGTCCATCAGTGGCTATTAGCCACAGAAGATAGATGGTATTCTCTTTGTGGGGAGGTGGTGCTCTGTTGTCTTGGTGCTGGAAGGAAGGCCGTGGGAGGGCTTCTGGTGTCCTGGCCTCACTGACAGTCCTTTAGATGGCACTGGATTTCTAGCCACTGTGTGTGACAGAATGTTGGACTGGATGGGCCACTGGCCTGATCCAACATGGCTTTGCTTATGTTCTTATGTTCTTAGGTCACAGAGACAAAAAAAGGAAAAGTATTATAGAGGTAAAAGCCTATGTAAAGTAGAGAACACCTGAAGCTCTGTATGAGTGGAAATAAAAAGAGTGTTGGCTGTGACCAGAGCTCTCCTGAGGTATAAGTTTAAGGTAAAGTAAGGAGGAAGGAACTGAAGGTTTAAACAAAAGTTTAAAAACAAAGCAAACAAGCATATCATTTCAATGACAGTGTTTATTCATTTGAAAAGGTGTGGCAGCATAATGGTGGTTTCTAGGATAGCCCAGGTGAGCCTGATCTCATCCAGGCAGACATAGATTCACTCAGGCCTTTCCACACAACTTGCCCCACCTAGATTGAATAATCTCTCTCTCAGACTAATCCAGGCACTCACACAGTTTGCCTGATTTAGCCAGAATAAAACCCCTTTTCAGGTTTCCACACTGTTTGCCTGACTTAGACAGAATAACCTCACTCTGAGACACCAAAAAATTGGCTGGAAACCTCTTCCCTCAGCACTCCCATTAAAAACTGCGGTTCACTCTGCCACCTAGGATACAGGTATCATCCAATTAGAGCACACTCAATTCACCCATCCAACACCCTTCTATCTTTCCTCAGAGGCCTGCATTTAAAATCACAGGAGCAAATATTTAAAACCCTCATTTTAACAAGGAGAAAAAAAATCCCAACTATCTAGATGCAAAACTTTACATCCTTTGCACTTTAGAGATGAAACCAAAGGGCTTCCTGCACTGAAGGTAGCTTTTCATTGTGAAAATTAAGCACTAGTTTACCTTTTTGAACTGCACTATACAGGAGTTAACCAAAGCTTTGCTGTCTGTCCTACTTTTTGCCACTCATTTCCAGGGGTGCGCGCTTTGAGTTCCCAGTTCAGGAAAAAAAACCCGAACCGTACCCGATTCATAAGGATTCGGTATTTTCGAATCAGGGACAGTATGATGGCCCTGATTCAGAAATACCGAATCAAAGCTTCCTGAAGCAATATGGATTGCTTCGGGAAGCTTCAGGACCTTTTTAAAGGGTGCCCGCCCTCCCACCCACCCCCAATTACCTAGGGCATCCTTCTGGCGGCGCAGGTGCCGGCATTTGCTGCCGCCCTGCCGGCCGCCATGGAGTCCGAAGCAGCAGCACAGGTGGCGCCGGCGTTCACTGATGCCCTGCCAGCCGCTGCAGATGCCAAAGTGGCGGTGCGGGTGGCGCAGGTACCTGTGTTCACTGCTGCCGTGCCAGCTACTGCAGAGGCCAAAGTGGTGACGCGGTCGGCAGAGGTATTGGCTGCAGCCTTCCCCACCAGCCTGTTGGCCACGGTGGTGGCGGCAGAAGGCCTGCTCCTGCCTCATAAGGTAAGTGGGGTTGGGGGAAGGGGGGCTCAAGGGGGAGGTGGGAATCTCACTTCAGTATGCTCCGAATCATTTCGAAGCATACTGAAGCGATTTCTGGCAGCCCGAATGCCGCTTCGGGTTTTGGGTTATTCCGGATCATTTTTCCACCGGGTAAACCCAAAGCGGGAAAACCAAATATTTCCCCGCTGCACACCCCTACTCACTACAACTTGTCC
This sequence comes from Eublepharis macularius, assembly GCF_028583425.1. Lineage (NCBI taxonomy): Eukaryota > Metazoa > Chordata > Lepidosauria > Squamata > Eublepharidae > Eublepharis > Eublepharis macularius. The sequence goes on from NC_072793.1 coordinate 140,616,901, forward strand.
TGCCATTCTGTAACAATCACCTGCCACATTTGGCACAGCATCAGTTATATTAGAATTCACATCCTACATGCTGTGATAGTGTGTTCTGTTATTGCTTTCTCCTTTTCCCGAGACTGCTGAGAACATGTGAGCGCTTACCATCCAGAATGAAAACCTTTACATTTCATCCCTTTGGCTGAAGAACACTGATGAAATGTGATTCCAACAATGCCCCTGTGATCTGAGGTCATAGGGGGCAGGTCTATTTAGAAGTACATCCCATTAAGTTCAAAGGGACTTACCCCTCAGTACTTGCCTAGACTTGTATACAGGATTATAATAATCGAATTATGATATGAAAAAAATAACTCAGGCCATTTTGGAACTTTAGAGGTGCACGGATATAGTCAGACAAATAAAGAAGTAGCCAATTAAAAATTAGAGAAACAAGGAAGAAATTATGGCATTCATTTATGTATGTGGGAGGTCATTTCTAAAACTCCACAGTAGACATAATGCCATTGTCTGTGACCCACTCTAGAAATCTACTTATTTTCAGTCAACACTTGCCCTTGAACAGTAGGAATTTCTGGGCTACCATTTATGTACATATTTGGGGATTACCAATTGCTGCTTGTTCAGCAAGCTGAGAACCCAGAATGAGGAATTATGTATCTCCTACCATCTTTGACTTTCTCTAAGGCGATATTTTGGATTTCAGTCTAGCTTTGGTTCTAATGATGTTGATTGTGTTGATTGCTTATTTAAGTTGAAAAGTTATATGCTAGTCTTGGTAATGTCACATACCAAAACTGGATTTTTAGTAGACTTTCAAGCAGTAGTATTGGAACAAGCTCACGGGGAAAATCAGTTGCAGATGATGCTTGTATTTCTCTCTCTCTTTAGAAATATAAAATATACCTTCTTGGAATTACAAAATGTACTTGTGCATGCTGTCTTTGTACCTAAAGTTAGAAACGAAGCTAATCTGGGGTCATCCAAAGATTGGGGGTACAGAGGGCTTGTATCTTTTTCAGCTCCTTATTCACAGCAGTTCCCAACACCAGCTTCTGGGAGGCAGCCCAAATGGGGTCCTGGCTCCAGAACCAGAGTTTGGATTGGCACCAACACATGTCGTGTGGTAGGGGACAGTCTAGTGAGTGCAGGGCTGCGCGATCTAGGGTCATCCAAAGATTGTTTTGGGACACAGAGGGTTTGTAGCTCTTACCCTATTTTGAAGCTGTTAAGAACTGAGCTTTGTAGGAGGACCCAGTATATGTCCACTTAGAGGACAGAGTCCATTGAATATGGAGGTATATGATATTTGGTCCTACAGTCTTTATTTTGGGGTACAGAGCTTTTCAATTTCCCCCAATATTTGTGTTTTGCTCTGCAAATAAGGAACTAGGAACCAACTTCAGCTTTTTAAGTTAGAAAACGACCCTCTGCATTTTTGTTTTCTGTTCCTCTTGGCCCCTTTTACAGAATCTGGGGTGAAAAGAAGAGTTAAAAGGATTTTATTTGCTCTGGCTAGTTAGTGTGACAACTAAAGCTCCTTAGCTAGCTTCACTTTGTTTAGAAACAACCTAGTCGTGAATAAACAAGTAGCTCTGGTCCCCAACTGGTTTGATTTCATGGTGGTCAGCAGCAGCTGATGCATGTAACATACAACCTTCCTGCCTCTCTAAATGTCAGGAGGATGACTGTTTGTTTGTCTTGACCTCTCCCCAGCTGTTTACTCTGTAATGTATTTGCCTCAACCTTGATTCCCTGAGAGTGGCCCCTTTCTCCTCCCTTCTCTGTTTACAGTTGTCCTGCCCTGAGTGTCACCTGTGAAATCTGTTGATTATTCCACCTGGTTAATGTTAAATTACTCTTGCAAGATGATGTGTTTGTTCATAAACACAAATGCCAGGGCCCTTGTTTACTGTACCCATGGCAGCAATCAGTTATTAAACAAATATTGCTTTGTTTGCGGGTGTGAGCAGCAGTTTAGCCAGCAACGTCTGTGGGGGAAAGAAAAAAAAACTTTAAAGCTAAGTTTTGATAAAGAAGAAAAGGGGGACTTGTCCCTGGAATGTGGTTGAAACTGACTTAGGTTTGTTTTTCTTATCTTTAACTTTGGATGAAGGGGCTACAAAGATTAGCAAATTGTTTGGTTTTTTTCCAAGAGATTTCCTTAGTGTAATGATATCTATCCAGTTGTTTGCTTTTTCAGAAGGGAGAGAGGACTCCTGCAAGAAGGCTAGCACAGTAGTAAAGCATCTGATGGCTAGAAAATTCTGTGTGGATAATAGAAGGACTTTAAATGTATAGGACAGAAGAATAGGGCTATGAACAAGGTAATAACCCCCTCCCCTTTGAATGATATATAAAGATTGGTGTTTGAGTCATTGATTTTTTAAAAATGTGTGTGAATGTTTTTGTGTATTTGCATACGTTTCTTTTAATAAGCTATAGTGTCCTCTATGAAGGTGGGGAAGTGTTTTGCTTGATTTAGACAACAGAGCTAAAGAAAACTCTTTGCCATTATAGCAACAAATGACATATCGATATCCTCCCTGTGCATTTTAAAGCGTTTGTATGTCTGCTTCCCATATGCAGTAGTTATTTCTCTTATACTGTTTTGAAAACAGATTGGGAGTGGGGAAAAGTACTACCTGTCTGTTTTCCTTTTCCACTGGTCCTTCCCAGTCAAAATAGATGTTTATTGTTCCTAAAGAAAGCCAAAGGAGTTCTTCTCTTCTTCTTCCAAGCAGTTCTTCTCTTCATTTCAGTGGGGCAAGTGTGGGACTTTGCCCAATCCTAATCAAAATGAATGCTGGTTATGGAGAAGCAGCCCTTCATAGAATGTATACCTGCTGTATCTGTACTGCAGCAGAGCCTGTTAGCATCATTCTTGAAAGTATTGATGAAACCTGAAAGTGAGCATTTTTAGAGCAGCAGAGCTTGAGAAGTGAATGTTTAGCTCTTTTACGTTTAGTGCAGACTTCTCTAACTTTGTATGGGAGAATTGCTGCTGAAAATATAAGAAAATAATCTATAAGTGCATAAGGGGTTTTTGAAGGATCTGGTTAGTCATTCGAAGGGGGGAAGCTTTGCAAAATCTAGATAGGTGGTATTCACTAATGTGCTATAATGATTTGAAACATATTGTTCGTTGTGATTGCTAGAGCAGTCATGGGGCTTGAGGTGAATCAGAAGGCACTTGAAGTGTGTAGGCTAACCAGACAATCATTAATTGACTAGCATTGCGGTGATGCATCAAATACTGAAAACCGCTGAATGAGAAACTATATAGGGCCATCACATACCAAAGCAGCACTTGACCATGGAGATTATTATTATTATGCAGACTCAAATACTTAGACTACAAGTCCTATTGAACTAAGCTTGAGTTCTTTCAGAATCAGAATGCCTATAAAAGTAGCAAAAAAGCCCCTGTTCTGTAATCAATGCTTTGTAAAGATCTTTGGATTAATATTGTCACAGTTCAACTGAGTTTCAGGAAACAAGAGTTGTGGACTTGCAACACCAAAGCGGGGGGGGGGGGGGCAAATCTCAGGGCTGGTTCATGCAGATTTTTCCCTATCATGTATCCAGTTTCAGTTTTCCTTGGGTACTTGCTTTGAGAAACCAAACATGAAAACAGCACAATTGCGGATACAATTTGCAGAGATCTCTGTGCTCATCTTCTGGCTGTCAATATCACTGGTTCTGAGCCAGATTTGCACAGGTTCTGAATCCAGAGCATATAAGTATGTTCCTCACATAAGTGTGAGGAAAGAGGGTTTTTATAGGGGCGGGGGGGGGGATAAAGAATCAGTTTTTAAATAGCTGCAGTAAGGTAAAAGGGAAACAACTATTTCTGAAAGTTTTAAATATTGGCTTGGATTTCCACAGTTTGAAGGATTTCTACCCCCAGACCACAACTTTCTCTCTCACATACACCCTGTTGTAGCCCCCTGAAATATATTTTGAGGGCATTTTGGCTTCAGCAGTAGCAGGGAGGTGAGAAAGTCATGCTTTGTGGATGGGAATCCTTCAGTCTGAGAAAATGCATGGGCAGAAACAAGCCAATGTCAAAGTGCCCTTTATATTATATGCACTACATGTCCATACAAAGTATACATAAAATTGCCACTCTTTCTGACATGGCTTCTGTGTTTTTAAAATTTATACAGCAGGCAAAAATCATAAGATGAATTTCCCCCCATTGCTACAATTCCAGTCTGGGACAATTTACAGCTGTTCCATTTTAGTCAAATTGTGCAGCTGAGAAGTCACAAGAGTGTGGGGAGAAAAACGAAATGGCTACAGAGGGCTAAATCCTTTTATGACCCAGGACCCACAGGTCATGAAAGGCTTCATACTTTCTCTTTATACTTGCTCTTCCATAAAGAAACATCTACCTAATTGTGTTTTTTGCATTTTAAAAAGTTTTTTACCATTTTTCAAAAGCATGTAGAGCTACCATCTTTACAATGTGGCTCTTGTGCCTTTAACATCTTCATGACAGATATGTTTGATAGGTTTATTGATGGCTGCTTCCTTCTTTTCCACTTTTCCTTTCTCCTTTGTATTTATCTCAAACTTCTTGTCATTCTCTGAAGGGATTTTGTTGGTGTATTAACTACATTGCTGTCTAATGGTCTACCTGTCTGAGCTGACAAAGGCAGTCTTGGATTTGATATTGAGGTCTCTGAGGCTTCCAGCCATTGGGGACTTCAATGTGAGTGTGCCTGGGGTAGTTAACTTCATTGACACCATGGCCACAATGGGGCCCTAAAACGATGCATTTGACTTGTTTTGACAAAGTGCATTTGGTAATGGGGGAATTTTCCACTCTGCCCTTGTCATGGACCAACCATTTCCTGGTGAAACAGAACCTCCATAAGGATGGGGAAGCAATGAGGATGGTCTGCCCCAGAAGGCTGATGGAGTTGGAGGTCTTCCTGATACCTCTTAGAGATTTTCTGGTCTGCAAGATAGGTGGTCCTGTTGCAGCCCTGTCTGACTTGGGAAAAACAGAGATAGTCGGGGCAGTTGACATGCCTGCTCTTCAGCACCTTCTTCCCTTCTGTAGAGTTTGGAATTCCCCTTGGTTTACCAAGAAACGTAGGGAGATGAAGCGGTTAGGCAGACATAAGTGAAGGAAAACTCAAAGTGGATATGACCGAACACAGTTGAGAGAGCATCTTCATGCCTACTAGGAGGTGGGAGTGAGGATGGCAAAGGAAGCTCTCTTCCCCCCCACTATTTCATCCACACAATGCTATCAAATGGAGCTTTTATGGGCTGTGAGGGAGCTCCTAGGCCCCTGAGATTCTAGAACCCGAAAATATACATGACCTCAGTGAATCTTTTTGCAGTGCATTTTGTAGATAAAAATTGTTCTTGTTATTGTGACTTAGATGCCACAATTGATTCAGTTAAATCTCAAGATAGTGCTGGATCACAGTCTGATCCTAGTTACAGGGTTGACTTTCAGTTATTGAGTGCTGATAAAGTGGACATGTTGTTTAGAAGTGTGCTGCCCACCACATCTAATTTTGCCCCTTGTTGCTGACAGTATCAAGCTGGGCAGGTTTTATTAAGTGGATCTACAAGGTAAGACATAACTCTCTGTTTCTGGGCACAATATTAAGTGCTGTTTCTTACTTGTAAAGCCTAATGGTTTGAGACTGAAGGACTGAGTCTGAAGGACTGCCTCCTCCCATATTGTCTAGTTGGCCAGTTTAGATCCTGTTTGTCAGTCTTGCTCTTTTGCTCCTGTCCACAGAGTAGAAGTGGATGGCAACCAGAGATGGGAGGTGGCACCTCATTTTGGACTAACCTCTCCCTTGAAGCTCACCGAGCGCCTGCTTTACTCTCTCTTGTAGGTGCCAGCCAAAACCTTTCCCTTTACACAGGCTTTTAACTGAGTGGTTCCAACTTGTTTTACCTGTTTTATGGTCAGCTGCTAGCCTGCAGACTATTTTATCAACATCTGCTCTGTTTGAAGCTCTCTGACTTGCTTCCTTTAGCTGTTTCGATTTGACAGTGTGTTATTAAAATTGATTAATATTAATATTGATATTGATATTTTGTTTTTATTTATTCAGTTGGTACAGTTTGGTTTGTATTCTTTTTACTTTTTAACTGAGCTGCCTCAAGCAGCTGCACACAAATTTTCCTAAATAAATAAATATTTAAAAGCTCTCATAGCCTTGCTCAGTCCTAAATTTCTTCTATTTTGCCATTAACCCCAGTCTAAACCGTCATTATTTCAACATTTCCATCCTATGTTATCCAAACTATTCCTGATCTGTCAATCGATATTCCTCATTGTAATTACTTCTTTCTGTAATCCCTTCCCTATTTTTAACTGTTATTTGAATGGTGAATGTCAAGCACTGATGTCTGGGTTTTGTGGTGACCAGTGGGTGAGTCTCCACTTGTCAGTGTTAGGATACCACATTTGTGCAGTAGCACTGCTGTGTGTTTCTTTCCTGCTACATATAGCTGAAGCATCTTCTGGGCGTCCCAGTGACAAGTTTCCAATGAAGTTATTAAGTAGCTTTTCAATGCTATCCTGAAATTGTGTGATGGCAAAGCAAACTGGATCCTAAATGTTCTCACTCCTAGCTTTGCTTTTAATGATGCTGCTTGTATTACATTTCGAATCCAACAGAGTATTAACCATTCATTCCCATGTTTTAGTGAGTGTGAGCATATCCTCAGTGTCTCTAGAGTTCCTATAGCCATTCCATGACAGATTCATTGCCATTTTGGGTGACGACAGGGATGAGAAAAATGGAGGGTGTGCCATTAGGTATATCTACGTATCAGGAAAACACCGGTTAATAGGGGACAGTGGGGAAGTGATAATGAGATTAGGAGCAAATTAAAATGTGAGAAAACAACCTAGGAAAATGGGTGTCTTTATTACATCTAGTCAAAGTAATATTTTTATTTTTTTTCCAAACTAGATTATATTAGAACGTATCTACCCTGTTCTTATCATGTTTTTTATTTTTAAAAATGTTTCTTTTCCCCTCCCCATCTCTTCATTAATAAGCACTGTTTATCTACAGTCAAAGCTCACAGGAGGTGACAAGCCCCCTTGCTAAACAGATGATGTTGGTTCCAGTCTGTGGGTCAGCTACTAAGGATGTTCTTAGAGCACTGTGATTTGTTTCACTTCCCTTGGGACGCTTAGCACATCACCTTTCCAATATGTTCAACCTTCACTGACCCAAAACTTGGGGCAACTCCAATTCCAACCCTGGAGCTCCCAAGTGACAGCCTAAGAATCTACCTTAGTGTCATGGGGCCAGAGTGGAAAATGTGCTGTTGACAATGCCATCCGTTCCAGAGCCTCTTTCTCCCTAAGTACTAAATGAAATTTCAGATTTCAGATATGTCTAGACATAGACAGTGTGTGATAAAGTTGATAATACATTAATCATTTTTAACAACAGGTAATATGCATAATTTATGGTGTTACACTGCTATCTTTTTTGATATTTATGATGGATAATGCTCAGTTTTTGCCCTCATATTACTGCTTTAAATTATACCACAAGAAAATTAATGAGAAAGTAGATTTATGGGTTTCATTTGTTTGTCAATTTGGAAATTAATTGGGTGTTAATTTTAGCCGTCCCTCATCAGACCAGGTCTTTAGTATGTGTGCATTACTTTGCATTCATTGAAGCCTACCTCCCATTTACTGTGGGTCACTAGCTTTGCATACATTAAAATAGCCCTCAGGCTCATTCTCTTGATTACTTTTTGAGCTGCCATGCATTAGAAAATTTACGCCTTTCTGTTATAATTATGAAAATTCAGTATAAGAGGATGGTCCTTGCGAAACAGCAAATCTACATTGTTCCGTGGCTTTTCAGGTCTCATGTAACTAAGTTCAATTATTATTATTTTTCTGTTTGGCAATATAAAGTGTATCACGCCAGTCTCTATTCTGTGACCTCCAGCCTTTGAAATCTCAAAGACTAATTTAAATTCATTAAATGAGCCTGTTAGCATAGACAAATATACACATACCCAAAGGTTTCCCCCCTATATTCTTTGGCATGTTGATTTGAATTTTTACACTTCCAGAAAGTGGTTCTGTCATTAATACCCTATTATGTTGGTATTTACACTCTGTCAACAAAGCATTACTTTCAAGAATAGTTAGTACTACTTTGATGTATGGTAGAGTATAATGTTGATTTGTTTCTCAAAAAGTGCTATTGAAGAAAATATTCATTATTCTAAAGGAGTGTAAGTCTGAGTTTTGCCTGTTTGGCCATTTATCAAGCAAGTCAAAAGCTGAGTCTCCATTACTGTGCATAAAAATCAAGCTGCATTGTACCTTTACATCCTGATATCCTCCCTTGTAATCCCCACTAGGGCTGTGCATGGGTGGAGAGATTCAGTATTCCCGCTTCGGGTTTACCTGAAGTGGGAAACAGATTTGGAATACCCCCAAATCCGAAGTGGCAAGCTGCTTCGGATTCAGGTTCCAGAAATTGCGTCGGTATGCTCTGTGAAGATTCAGATCATACTGAAGCAAGGGGGGAAACTCCCTCCACCACCACCTTCCCTGGGGCAACCCCTCCACCCCCACTCCCCTGGGGAAACCCCCCCAACCCTGGGGAGATCCCTCCAGCCCCTACCCACTTACCTGGCAGCGGGAGGGTTATCAGCTGGGTGGCAGGCCACTGCTGCTGCCACCACCATGGTGGCGGTGGCGGCAGCACAAGGCTGCGCGGCCTGGAGCCAGCTGGCTCCTCTGCCACTGCGCTGCTGCCCGAGCCTGCGGGGTGGTGGGGAAGGCCAGAGCCGCCTCCTCCAGCCCTTCCTGCCCCTCAAATGGCCGCTGCGGTGCCGGCGCACCACGGCCATTTGAGGGGCAGGAAGGGCCGGAGGAGGTGGCTCTGGCCCCCACCACCCTGCAGGCTTGGGCAGCGGTGCTGTGGCGGTGGCAGAGGAGCCAGCCCGGAGCCGCCGCAAGGTAGGTGGGGGGGGAGGTGGGGGTTGATGTTTAAAGGGCCCTTGTCACGGGCTGGGCCAGCCCAAGCAGGGTGGTTCAAGTCCAAACCTTAAGGCCAAAGTCAAAGGGGAGTTCCAAGAGCAAAAGCCAAGTCAAACCGGTGGTCAGAGCACGAGATAAAGCCAGGAGTGAGTCCAGAGTCCAAAAGCAAGGTCAGGCACAGTCCAAGGTCAGTCACCGATAGTGTCAGGTCCAAAAGCAGGCACGGGCAAGGTTCACGAAACACGGAGTGGTTGCAGGCAGTAGACACGTTGCTTCCATGCCCAGCAGTTCCTCCAGACTGGCTCTTATAGCCAGGCGTGGTTTTCAGCCAGTTGCTGGGGCTCTATCCTGCCACTACTCATCATCACTCTCCAGCAGCTGGCATTGGCTTAAGAGGCGAGCACTGCGCCGTCTCTCCTGCAGTTCCAGTCTCTGGCGCTGCCTGCGGCGTTCCTTGGGCGTGGGTGAATCTGGGGGGGTGGAGGCTCTTGGCTGCGCTGCACCTGTAGAAGTCCCTGGCTGAGCTTCCTCTGTAGTATTGGAGCTAGAGGGTGCTGGTGCCTCAGCTGCTGGTTGTAAGCTCTGATCAGCCAGCAGCTGTTGCTCCTGATTGCTGGCTTCTGCTGAATCAAGGCTAGGGCTGGCTGCACAGGGCTCCTCTTCTCCTGAGGAGTCCTGGCTGGCTACACGAGGCTCCTCTCCTCCAGAGGAGACCTCACTCTCAGACTGGGCCATGACACCCCTGCTGCTGCTTGCAAGCAGCGGCGGGGCCCTTTAAACAAGTCCCGAAGCTTTCCGAAGCATTTCCAAATGCTTCGGAAAGCTTTGCTTCAGGAATACCGAAGCTTTCCGGATAGGGTCCGTTTCTGCTTTGGGTATCTTTACCCGAAGCGAAACCTGAATTGCACAGCCCTAATTCCCACCCAGCTATGGCTGGGATATAAATGCTCAGGGATCTCCATTCCTACTTGTGACTGAAGAACAGAGCTCTGACTCTCAGAGATTACCCTCTGAAAATCTTGTTGGTTTCAATGGTGCTTGTGATGATTTTAAGTATGTGTGTGTCTTTAAATGCTTGGTGTGGTACAGATGAAGATGAAGAATGGGGTTGAAATAGAGGGATGTGTGAGTGAGATGATTGGCTGATGACTGAGAGTGTGGGCAGAGCGAACTGTAGTTTTTAGTTATTGAGTGGAGAGAAATAATTCAGTCTGGGCAGAGCAACCTGTGTGGAAGCCTGAGGGGATTCTCGTTCTAGTTCATTTAGGCAACCTGTGTGGAAGCCTGAACTGTGTGTGTCTGTGAGAGAACTTTCATTCTATTTGATGCAGGCAAACTGTGTGTGTGCCTGAAAGTCTGTGTGTATTTGAGTGATTCACTTATCTGTAGCAGGAAAACTGTGTGTACACCTAAGAGAGAAAGTTTATGAAGATTTGTGTGACTGAGCCTATGTGAGGAAACTTTAAGAACTGAGAACTATCTTTGAAACCATCAAGCTTTACTGCTAGAGTGAAACGGATGTGTTTTTGTAAAAATAAGTTTTTTTAAAAAAAAATCCCAGAGTATCTGTTATTCCTATATCCCATTCCTTTCCTCAGGACCACATAGTCCCCACAAAGGAGCCTGACGCTTGGGCACGTTATTAAAGGGGAAATTTAAATTATTTTGGAATATAATTCCTGGTGGCAGCAGTCTACCCAGAGGGTGTAAGAGAAGGGTTAAAGGCAAAATCTAACTGAAAAATAAAGAGGGACATAATAGTGCCATTGAACTCAAATCCTGCTGTGCACAAAAAGGTGTTGTGTGGGCAGGTATATGCTACATTCATGCTGGAGTATGTTTGAGAGCATAAGAAATAATACAGTGGCTTGTATGCGACCACACAGTTCATTTAATGGAACTACATTTTCATTTGCAGTAGTGATTTTCCCTTCCTCAGCAGACCCCATGCTTTACTTGATGGGCATGAACAAAATTTAGGAGTACTTAGTGGAGCACCGTGGTGATGGTGTGGAAGATCCCACACTGTGAATGGTTGGATACATCCCAATATGTTTGTGTTTCTCTCTCTAGTGAACGTACGGAGTTTACAACATTAGGTTGCTGGCATCTTAAAAAATTTATACAAGAAAAATGTAACAGAAAAACAAGAAGTCCTGTGATTAAAAAAAAAACCTACAAAATTTATAATGACATTAGCATTATTACAAGACAGCATCACTAGATGTACAATTTAATGAAATGCATTTATATTTCCCTCTTTCTTGGGCTGTAGAACTTTCATAGTGCCATTTCATTTCCAAGAGCTTTACAAACATGTCTTTATCGTGACAATCTGTTGCCCTGCATAGGATTTTGAAAGAGCTTGTATGGATCTCTTTCTCTCTTGCTCTCTGAATAAGCATAAAGATGAAATAATGCATATTATATATGCAATTATGTATTTCCATGTACAAAAGCTCCTCCATTTGATTCATTATCATTTCAAAATGGATTTTAAAAAAATGTATGTGAATTCATTTAATGCTGTTATTCCATGCATGGATTGAGATATCAGAGCTCATCTAGTCCAATCCTCTGAAATGCTGAGAAAGACTAGATTGAATAATCCCTCCTGCCCACAAGATGCTACTGTACAAAAGGGACACCGGAGTGGTACAGCTGTGCCATGGAAAAGGCAGGGGCACACCACATACTATCATAGGTGCATCAAGGGGCCAAGTTAACAATCTTAATAATAAACAGGTTTCTTAAGACAGGGTGCTTATTTCTACCATACAACATTGATTTCCTTCTTAATTAGTGATGTGGACAATACGTGGTGGAGCATGAGACCAAAAGAAAGGATTAAGTAAATTTTCCTGTTTCACATCCTGGAAAGTACTATTCTTGTAGCTGAGGCCAAAAGCCCCCATATCAGTGCAAAGTCTTTCCAGAGAAGATGAGAGAACTACAGAAAAAGTGTGGACAATGTTTCTGAAAGGTCCCCCCCCCCTTCTGAAGACAACTATGAGAAGGCTGGCTACAAATAATAAGGTATTTTCAATGAGAAGAGATACACATGTTTTTATGTGTTGGGGCTACCAGCAATGGCTCATAAATTAATTTTGGCCCAGGTACTACTTACACCCTTACTTCTAACAAATGTTACAAGTAAGCCTGTCCAAAACAAATGTTACAAGTAAGCCTGTCCAAAATATGCAGTGAATTGCAATAGCCAAAAGTTATTAAAGCTGCTTCCACCTCATATACTTAACTAAATTAGACCTGTTTTAAAATGCAAATTTTTTACTAGCAAGTCTGTCTTCATTGGGTAGATGGTTGAAGGTTCTTTTCTCTTCATTGTGTGCCTTTGTGGACAGTGCTTACCAGAGACTGAGGCTTTGGGTCTAGGTCTGCTTGAGACTAATGTTAGCATTAGCTCTCCTCACCATAGAAATAGAAATATATTACATAAATCTGTGTTTAGTTTAATTTACACATCCTTAAATGACTGGGCCAAGTTCTTTAAGGGCATTTATTCTGCTTCATATAAATAATTGATCAGCCAAGTTAATTTACTTCTGCCTGACTTGGTCAACTTTAATTAACTGCCCTAGAATAAAGAGTGATTTTATTTGTTAGCTTGAAATCTTTCACAAAAGTGAAAAAATAAAGGGCTTTATTTTGAGGAAGGGAATAACACAGAAATTATAGGATTCTTACTGATAGCCTGTGTGTGTATGTTTGCTAGCAAGCATCTATAGCAAATATATTGAGTGGGAGCCAAAGAGCCGTGGACAGAGCTCAGCTCAATGGATGGCCCTTTCCCCATCTGTTGAATGGGTATGTCTTTTGTAGGTCCCTATACCAGGGAGCTGCTTAGTGAAAAGCTGTTTATGGACATCATGGATGGCAGCTGGGGAGGGGAAAGCTGTAGAAACTGCAGAAGTATTTTCTACATGCAGGACAACTTTGGATCCAATCCATGGAGAGCAAGTAGGCACCCATAAAATACCACAAAGGGCTACCTCACACCTAAGTACTAGAGGTGTATGTCGGGTGGTTTACTGGAAAATGGTCCAGCCTTTATTGTGTTCTTTCTCTTTCTCCTTGACTGGACATTTACCATTGATGTGCACAAACAAAAATAATTGACACATATGCCAACTGGCTCTACTAATTGGTTGGCCAGTACTGTTTTATGTCTTGGTTGGTAATTTACTGAACTAAGTTGTCCCTGTTATGCTTTTGAGAGAGATTTAGATGATGCCTTTTTAAATACTAGGATGCTCACTTCTGTGTGCACTAAAAGTTCTCATTCTTCATACTTTAGGCATCTCCTGGGGTCTCAGTAAGTTAAATATGTGTACATACATATTTACGTACACACACAAACCCTATATAAAACATGCAAAGTAAACTGTAACTGCAGAGCCAGTGGTGTAGTAGTTAACGTGTTGGACTAGGATCTGGGAGACCCAGGTTCAAAACCCAACTCTGCCATGGAAACTTGCTGGGTGATCTTGGACCAGTCACACACTCTTAACCTAACCTACTGCACAAGGTTGTTGTGAGGATAAAATTGAGGAAAAATGTATGTTGCTGTGGGTCCCTATTGGAGAGAAAGATAGGGTACTAGGGTTGCAAGATGGTCTCAGGCAAAACCCTCGGACAAAGTGGTGATGGGGCCCCCTGGTATTCACAAAAGAAATGGCTTTGCTTGCACACAGAGCACGAGCATGTTCCAAGCCCACTGTGGTGATGTCATATCTGGCTAGGCAGTTTGGCTGGCTGCTTCCCCAGACCACAGAACGGGCCAGCCAGCTACTCCCTGGCATGCAGGACATTTATATGTCCAGTATTTAAAATATGTTTCCCCTGGACAGTCAAAGGAAAAAACTCGACTGTCCTGGAGAAATGCGGATACCTGAGGTACAAATCAAGTTAATTTTGGGGTACAAATGAAGTTAATTAATTCAGCAGGCAGTTGAGAATATTCAGTAGTATGGAACTCTTGCAGGGAGGAATATTCCATGATCTCAGTGCAACTGTCTTTATTTCCATCTATTGAGGGTATGAAAAATACCAATTCAAATGTTCTACTCCCCTTAGTCATTTCCCAACTTAATTTATGCAGAATTGATTGATCTGTTACCTGTCCAAAATGTTCCTATTTATCAAAAGTAATTAAGCTATAAACTATAGCTGAACCTGGAATTCCATGACTGGAACACTCGACATGTAATTTGGACTTCGGTGCCTTAACAGGATTGGCACTGCAACTCTGGGGAAGGGGAGGGATTAGAACAGAAACACACTGGTTCCCTGGTCAGTACTGGCTTTCCTGGGTTGCTTTAAGCTGTGGTAGGGGGGAAAGACGGGTTCCTCTATTTGCATGCATGGTACTAATCAGCAGAGCAAAGTTTGAAGCCTTCTTCTGGCCAAAAGAGCCTTCCTTCCAACTTTAGAGGCTTGTTTTTCTTCAGATTTGAAGAACCCTATTCTCTTTTCTCTGTGTTCCCTCATCTTGTGGTACTGTTTCTTTAACTTCATTGGCATTTGGTCATTTTTTTAAATGGGGCAAATGAAGGTGACTGCTGTAGCCACTGCTTCTCTTCCTGCACCCAAGAACAGCTTAAGAAAAAAATGCAGTAGCATGTATACGACCTTAGGTCATATCATTCATTGTAATCTGGAAAGTTATAGGAAGTTACAGAAAAAAACAAGCCCAAGGAATTACTGAAGTGATGGGGTATGGATGCATGGGTTCAATTTCATATGTTGTTCTTAACTAACCAGATTTTTAGTGGCAGGTTCTAGGGACATTGTACATATATGAATTATTTCTTCTTTTATTCCGGTTCTTAATTTGGCCCTGAGGCCTTCATGGACCAACAATTATTCTTGATTTCCTCTCCCTTTCCTTTAGTTAAGGGATGACTTTCCTTTCTTACCCTCCCTGAGAAGCTATTTAATTAAGTCATAAAAAGTATGCCTTCTCTCCACAGAGTTATTAGTAGAATTAAATATACAGAGGAATTCTAATGGTCCTTCAAGCTATTGTGTCTTCATGTAACCCGAGAACCTGAAAGAAATTATTTGGATAAAAAGACACCATAAACCAGATGAACTGTTTTTTAATCTAAACAGGACGAGGAGATGTTGTGCATGGAAAATGACTCTATTAGTGCCAGTAGATCCCTCACTGATTAGATTATAGTGTACCTACTAAGGTCCCTTTTCTTCCATAATACTGTTGGCCTGACAACCTCAATAAGACAATTCCTTCCCATGACACTGAGGATAATATAGCCTCATGTAAAAAGCCCTTGCTGTATATCAGGACCCCCCACTGACCCATCCTCTGACCAGACTTATGACTCTAACTCAGAGGGTTCTAGCCAGAGTGACCTGACCCAGAGAGTTCAGGAGAAGGTCCTGAGAGGTTTGGACCAGTGGACCAAGAAGGCCATCAGGACCAGTAAGGGCTTGACACTGCTGGATCAACCAGTCCATTATGTTCAAGCTCTGAGTACTAGTTCTATCTGTTCCTGCCTCAGCGGCCAGCCAACCAAGTGACTGACTCCTGAGGTGTCCAGCTGACCAGACGGAGGACACTGTGTCTCCTGCCCATGCTGATACTTAACCTTTTGGATGATGGTGTAGTGCTGGCGTGGAAAGTGCCCTACTCTGATTATTCCCATGAGGGCTGGTGCTTCACACATTATTTTATCTACAGATGAAGAAGTTGTACTACATTGGTTCCTACACCATAAGCATAGTGTAAAAAAAAAAGGGACCTGAGGAGCCTTCTCTGTCTCATGATAAATAAGAAATTAGCACTGAACACTGTACCACATAATGGATATAGCCCAAATGTCTAGATATCTATATTTAGCAGCAGGGCTTTTTTTCTGGAGAAAGAGGTGAGGGAACTCTCACCCAGGGTAGCTCCTGGGAGGAGGTGGTGTGCCTCTCAATACATGTGTGCATGTGCAGCTCATGCACTCTCCCGGGACTGTATGATGATGTCACTTCCAGGAAGTGATGTCATCACGTACATGTGGCCACCCTGGCAATGCTCCTGTGTTCCATGGGGGGGGTCCGATTCAGCTCCACCGCAGGGGAACACTCCCCTGCCCGGCAGTGGCTGAATCTGGGCCATTTCAGGCCCAAATTAGGCCAAAACAGCCCGGATCAGCCTGGAACAGGCTGTTGCCACACCAGAGAGCACTCCCCTGCAGGCCAGCAGCCCTAATCTGGCCATTTAGGGCCCATTCTGGGCCCAAATTGGACCAAAGTGGGCCAGAAATGGCCCAGATCGGGGCTAAAACGGCCAGGATCGGGCTGGTGCCAGGCAGTGACCAGATCCAGGCTGTTTTGGACCCGATCTGGGCCCAAAATAGGCCCTTTTAAAAATACCCATGTGACACCAGTCACGTGGGTATTTTAAAGAGCTCCCGGAACGCCGTTCTGGAGTGTTCCCACTCAAAAAAAGCCCTGTTTAGCAGGCTTCTAGAGCTCATTTCTATAAAATAACAACAACAACATTTGATTTATATACTGCCCTTCAGGACAACTTAATGCCCACTCAGAATGGTTTACAAAGTATGTTATTATTATCCCCACAACAAAACACGCTGTGAGGTGGGTGGGGCTGAGAGAGTTCCAGAGAGCCGTGACTAGCCCAAGGTCACCCAGCTGGCTTCAAGTAGAGGAGTGGGGAATCAAACCTGGCTCTCCAGATTAGAGTCCCGCACTCTTAACCACTACACCAAACTGGCTCTCAAATAAAGAAGAAGAAGAAAAGAAAACAGCTTACAGTAAAAAAACAGAGAAAACAATTTATCACTCTAAAGTCAATAAAAGCAACAGCACATCAAAAATAATTAAAATGTAATGTTAACACTATGCGATGGCCTTCCAGAACAGAGAAGTTTTCATCTGGCAGTAGAAGGATGTAAAGACAGGGCTGTGGGATAGAACTGCAGTTCAGAGGTGGTTGTCAGATATGCCTTCATGCCAGTCCTCGTTAAGCAGAGTGGCCACCACTGCTTTGGCAAATGCTTGGGGGGTTTGGGGAGGGTGGAGTTTGGGAAGATGTGATGTCACTTCTAGGTGATGCCCTATGAATTTCTTCCAATGTATATGATAATGACCATAGATACACGAGGAAATTCTTTGAGCATCACTGTGTAGGTCATTTGCCAGCCATTTGTTCCCCTGCTCTTTAATTATTTGAGGCCAGGGGACTGAGCCTGAGGGCAGGGGAGGTTATCTACTGCAGAGTAAGTGAGTGGAGGTTAGCAGCAGAGAGGGAGGGCATGTTTTTTCTGGGGAACTGGTAAGATTTTACTGGGTGGTTATCACCTTGTATAAGGTAGTTTACACTGAATGTGTAAAGTGCCTTCAAGTTGCAGCCCACTTATAGCAACCCCCCTAGGATTTCCAAGGCAAGAGATGAACAAATGTGGTTTGCCATTGCCTGCCTCTGGGTCGCGACCCTGGACTTCCTTGGTGTTCTTCCATCCAAGTACAAACTATGACTGAACCTGCTTAGCTTCCAAAATCTAACAAGATCTGGTTAGCCTGGACTATTGTTTAGCAAACAGGGAAAATTACATTTAATATAACTACTACTGTTGCTATATATTGTTATTGTAGGGCTATGTCTTTCATTAGCAAGATATGACCAGCTCTATGGATTCTCATTATGAATGTCCAAGTATAAAGATTAGCTAGTGGCTGTAGCATGTCTTTATTTTGCCATAAGAGCAGCTCAACATTGAAGCCTGTAGGTTGGCCTACTATCTTGACACAGCCAGCCTGGCCTCCTAGATTCATGCCATGGTAACATTGAAATTAGATTACTGTAAAGCACTCTACATAGGCCTTGCCTCAACTGAGGGCCAAGCTACAAGTGACGAATGACACTTGAACGGCAAGTGTATTTCTCCCTGTTCACTTGCCCTCCACTCAATCCACTTGCTGTTCAAGTGTCATTTGTCACTTGTAGCTTGGCCCTCAGAGACTCCAGTTAGTGCAGAATGCCACATCTCAATTACTATCAGGAGCTAACTGGGGCATGCATGTTACTCCCATTCTGCAGTAACTCTTTCATCTACCCGTCAGTAACTGGGTTTAATCCAAGATATTGGCTATCACATAAAAACCGCTTCATGGCTTTGGTCTCTCATATTTGCAGGCCTGCCTTTCTCCCTATGGTCCTTCATGGCTGTTGCATTTATCTGAACAGGGCCTTCTGCAGGTATCAAAAGCTGCTTATAGAGACACATTCTGAGAAACTGAGAGAGCCAGTTTGGTGTAGTGGTTAAGAGTGGCAGAACTCTAATCTGGAGAACCGGGTTTGATTCCCCACTCCTCCACTTGAAGCCAGCTGGGTGACCTTGGGTTAGTCACAGCTTCCTGGATAGAATTGCCAGCTTTGAGTTGGGAAATTCCTGGAGATTTGGGGGGTGAAACCTGGGGAAGGCAGGGTTTGAGACAGAAGGGACCTCAGCTGGGTATGTCCATCCTCCAAAGCAGCCATTTTCTCCAAGGGAACTGATCTTTGTGGCCTGGAGATCAGCTGTAATTGCAGGAGATCTCCATCCACCACCTGCAGGCTGGCAACCCCATTCCTGGAGCTCTCTCAGCCCCACCCACCTCACAGTATGTTTGTTGTGGGAATAATAATAACACACTTTGTAAACCGCTCTGAGTGGGCATTAAGTTGCCCTGAAGGGCAGTATATAAATCAAATGTGGTGGTGGTGGTGGTGGCCCTCACCTTTATGGAATGGTCTGCCTGCAGAAAGCTCCTACTGTCCTGGCTTTCCCCAAACTATGTTAAACTGTTGTTTTATTGAATTACTCAGGAGTTCTATTCTACACAGGAAACAAGGTTGTTCTGTAAGGAAACAGTTCAGAGAGATGCTTAGGTAAAGTGATAGGGACTATAGACTGTACTACTGCGTACTGTCTGTTGCTACAAGTATGCTCCTACTGGTTAGTTTCAGTGTTGTTTAATGGAGTTAGAGAGTGCCCTCAAGTCACAGCTGAGTATGGTGTTCCCTGGTGGGGTATTCACGGCAAGAGACCAGCAAAGGTGGTTTGCCTTTGCCTGCCTCTGCAACCCTGGTCTTCATTGGAGGTCTCCCATGCAATTACTAACCAAGACCAACCCTGCTTACCTTTTGAGATCCAACAAGATCAGGCTTACTTGGGCTATCCAAGTCAGGGCATGTTGTTTAATATGTTGTGTTAAATTGCTTATGTTTTGTTTCACAATTGTTTCAGCTTTATACTTGGATTTCTGCTTCTTTGCAAATTCCTGCAATCCATACCATATTATGTTGCTCACTGAATGCCCTAGCAGTTGATTGTATTGACTTACACTGTGTAATATGCCTTGAAACTCAGTGAGAAAGAGGGACTATAAATAATGTAAATTTTAAAAAATAAAAAGAGGAGTAAACAGTTGCAGCATGATATGGGCCATGTTTGTAGTCAGTCTGCTGCTTTGGTTTAAAAAAGAGGCTAATAAAGAAGGTGACACTTATTTAAGGGCTGTGATAGTTGAAGTTCAAAAGGATAGGCAGGGTGTATGAGACCTTGTATTCCAGGCCACAATAGATGATACTTTCCAAATGAATTTTCCTTTGTCTTCCTGAAATCTGCTCCTATGGCATATTTCCTTCCCTGGCAACCAATAGCAAGTCTAACATTGGCTGTTAACTTTCTTGCTCTTTTTTTTTTAAACCCTATTAATAACACAAAACATAAAATATCTTGCAGGGTTCAGAAAAAGTGTTCTGATTCAATTAAAGAAATGTAGTCATTGATGCATATGTTTGGAGATATGTATGTAAAGCTGTTAAATACTACTATCTTTTGAACAAAAATTTACTTTGAAAATGAAATAGCTGTACTAACAGATAAACATAAACTAGTAGCTTGAACCATTAATAAAAATATAAATCATATGAAAGGAAAGGACAAATGTTTACAGTAGTGGCAGGCTTTAAAAAGAGGACCTTATATACATATTAACAGCTGGTTTATTGCCCCCTCTCTCTTAAATTATTTCAGGTTTTTGAGTCATGATGCAAGAATCTGGGACTGAGACCAAAAGTAATGGTTCAGCCATTCAGAATGGAGCGAGCAGTGGCAACCACTTGCTAGAGTGTGGCCTTCGGGAAGGAAGATCAAACGGGGAGACGCCTTCCGTTGATATTGGTGCCGCAGATCTAGCCCATCTTCAGCAACAGCAGGTACTGTAGTTAACATTCTAACTTCCCCCTAAAGGGGCAAGAAAACGAATGAAGCATTTGACTGAATAAAAAACAGTGTGATGTATTTTCCTGCAAGCGAAGTACTTGGGATAGTACTTTTGGAATGCTTGTTTTCTGTCTGTCTGTATGACACTGTAAGCTTTGGATTTTGGAAAAAATGTAATACAAATGTAAAAAGAAAGTTATGTTTATTGTTTGGTATAGCTTTTTTAAAAATTCAGGAAGGTATAAATACCATTCCTTGAATTTGTTGTCTTTGGTTACTGCACAACACAGTTTTTAATACAAAATATGAGAACGTTTGTTTTCACAATAAAATATATAGTTAACTGAGCAACAAATGGTTTAATTTAATAGGTAGAAAATTTCATGCTGAATGTAAGTATAGGAACTTAGCGAATGATTGGAGTGAAACTAATTTTTTTATTTTATAATTTTTTAAAGTACCTTTTTAATGTAGCTCTTTAAAAGAGACAAAAGGTGAGTTTTTCATGGTTCACAAGTATGTTTATACATAAAACTTTGGTCTTCTGTAACTGTGACAGTATTTTGAACATCTTTTAAAGAAGCCTTTGGCTGCTGTTTAGAGACTCTTCAGAGTGCATGACAATCTTGTCAGCAGGTTGTTGTACAGTATTTTAAAAAACTACGGAAACATATTTAAAAAAGCAAGAAGGCAGCTTAGCTATCTTTTTTCCCCAGGATGGAAAAAAAAACCCCAGAGTTCCACAACAGTTAAGCAGTTTGAGATTTGCATGATGCTAAATGAAATAGGCAGTTATTTCAGTCATTTTCTTCCTATAGGATTCTTACTTGAAGTGAGAATACAATCAGTGAGAAAATCACAGCCATGCTGAATTCATTACTGCAGTAGTCACACAAAACCATGGATAAAATTTCAATAAGTGCAGGCCACAGTTGAGTAAACAGTTGCACTGAAACTTAATTCCTGTTGACTTTTCCCTCATTCTTCGCCAGGGGCACATTCTGAATCCTAGTGCAAAGACAACAGGGGTTACAGCTTTGATTAATATAGGACAGTGGAAGGGAATTAGAACAGTAAAATATGTTGGCACCATGCAGGACACAAAAGCCTTCTTTCTAAGAGGCTTCACATCGAAATGAACTAATTGCACTCTAGTGTATGATTTGAGCATAACACTGTTTTGTTTTATTTTTAGTCCCAGCTTTTTGTTGTTATATATGGGGATGGTGGTCTATAGACAGCTTCCTACATGCCAGAAATGCAAAGTCTAGCCATTTTATCTCTTTTCACCAAATAGTAATCAGCTTTAGGGATACCCCCTTCTGATATCTCCATAATCAACCCCCCTGCATAATCAACCAGAGGGGTCATTGTTGATTGAAGTGATACCTTAATTGTGCGTGTAACATATTGCATAACTCAATGACAGCCCATTTGGGTACATAAGGAGAAGTGATGATACATTTCAAAGAGAGAACTAACTGTACAATTCTAACCATTGAATTCAGTTGGCTTAGACTGAAGTAACTCTGCATAGGATTGCACTGTAAGTGCCTTACAGACCAGCTCCATTGTCTTGCCAAACCAGCTAGATAAATTGCTTTTCTTTGCCCTGAATATGTGACACTGAACTGGCAAGAGAATTTCCATCATCCATGAGTTCCACCAAATTCACAAGTCACTAGTTATAACTCTCTTTCACCTTTTCCTCATTTACAATCATATGTTTGGCTCTCAGTCTTTTCCTTCTACCTTCAAATTCCTTCCTTTTAATCATTGTATTTTGTTTTATTGAACAAGCCATTTCACACTCTAATAGCATATTCATTCTATGCATTTGCATATATATTTATTTTTGAAGGTGGATAATATTCAGATGACCCTCAAAATTCATTTTGCAATGTATAGATCACTGTGGTTTCCAGATCTTCTAGTGCTAAATACTGAAAAGGGGGAAAAGAAACGTTGTTTTCAAACTGCTAATGCAAGCATACAACATACAGCATAATGTTTAGATGTTTCTCCCTATACAACATATGCTGTCAGGTCACTTAACAGAATGCTTGATATAAAATGCTCATTCAATAAATATGAATGGCTGTTAAGTAAAACTGCTGTTTCTTGGCAGCCTTGCAGTATAAACTCTTTATTCTTCACCCCTTTGACAACTGTATTGCATTGTCTGATTTATCAGAAAAAGGCACTTTTTGCTTTGTACCTTTATCAAATATACTGTTAATCTCTTTCTTCATTACAAGTAGAAATTCAAGAGATATTTTGATAGCTCATCTATCTAGATTTTCTGATTCTCTAGAAAATATGATTGCTTATTATATCGGATTATAGTGCTACTCAGGGGTAAGCAAAGCAAGTCAAGCATTTCTGTGAGGATGTTGCCAGGAAAAAAAATGCTCAGCACGTTAAGTCAAATTTATACATATTATTTCATCACAACCTGGAAAGCACATTTTCACATTCAGATGACATAAATGCTTGTATTGTTGGTGGTATGACTCGGTTTTGTGCTCCAAAATTACAAAAAGGTTCAGAATTGTGAAAATTGAGGCATGCAGTCCCTAAGGTTCTTGATGAGGCAAACTGGCTCAGTTTATTATCATGTTATCTCTAAATGTAGTATAGAACTGAAAGCATGATTTGAACTGCTTCTTTATGTTCAGTGCTCAGCACTGAAACTCCTATTTCCATGATACATAGAGTTCCAGGGACAGTGTAACAGCTATTACGACTTGTCAATTTCAGATATCATTAACACAAATAATTATTTAGAAGCCCACTTCAAACCATGCTGTTTGACTCTGGTTGCATGGCATAAACTTCTAAAATGCAAAATCTTCCATAAACTTTAACAAATAATTCATACATATTTAAATCTGGTACTCACAATGGGGGGTGGGTGGGTTACATGCAAAAAAAATAAATATATTTAGGTGTGGTCTCTTTCCCTGACATAAAATGCCTATTAATCTAAAGAAAAGCAAACTTTTAGGCAGTTCTGTAGATGTCATTCATGGGATAGAACTTCATTCCAGTATCGCTTTCACGTGCAGGAACATGTGTATTTGCTTTGAACAAAGAGGGCAAGAGGTGTGTGCTTCTTGAAGAAAAGGAGCTCATCTGCTGCTTTCCTTCTGTCTATCTTGCAGAGAAGAAGTTAAAAGGAAGGTCTTAATCCTAGTTCATAACATAGGTATGCATGTAAACAACAGATAGAATTCAGATATTACAAGCATTCACATCATAGATTGTCACAAATCTGTTTTGGGCCCTGGTTACTCTTGTACTTGCGCCCAGCATTACTCATTGGCCACACTGTATTCCTAATCCTAACTGCTTGTAGGCTGTGCATTTACTCAGGCTTTGCATCCGTCGTTTCATACATTTTTATAAGTCTGCACCCTTGTGGTGGTGGGCTGCTAGTTTTGCTTTCTGTTATGGTAGTTCTCTCCTTTCTGACTCCTGACATCCAGTTCGTTTGCATCCTGACCATGTCTCTTGACCTCAGTGATGAGCCTGGTTGATACTTGTGATACATATTTTTGTAATCAGCATTGTAAGAAATATATTGGTTTTGTGATCTAGTATCAGCTTCTTGGGAAACAGTTACATGGGCCTTGATTAAAATATCGGTCTGCATTTAAATATTGTGACTGATTTCATCCTTCTTATTTAAGAGACTTAACATCACACTGGCAGCAAGTGCAGGTGCCATAGATGAAACTTTCTGAAAAACATTGGGAGGATAGAGAGTAAACCTGAGATTTATAAGACACCGAATCATAAGAATCTAGGCAGCTACTGACACAACTCTTTAAAAAGTCATGTACGAATACAACTGTTGCAAGCAGGTGCCTTCTAGGATATGCATATTTATTTCTAACAAAGATGACTGTTTTCTGGACCACGTGTGTACTTTGGGGACAGATATTTCCTACCCGTGAGAGACTTTATTTAGATGTTTTGGCACCATGCTTTAACAGTGTAATTAGCAAAACCGACTTCAGTATCGAGATAGAGCCAGGTTATTTCACAGTGGTTCTAGGAAGGGTCAGTCTTTTTTTCTGGGATAGCATCTGTTCTTGATCACAGGCAGGGTCCTCTCAGAAATGACACCAATGGTATAGACTTCCTCCTCTTCTGCCAGACCAGCGCATGCTTTGTAGCTTGCAACAGAGTTCTCTTTCTCTCCCCCCTTCCTCACCTACCCTCCCTTTATGGAGCATGGTGACAGCCATTTCAGTTTTATTTCCTTTTTCCTTTCCCAACTTCACTTTATAAAGGTCAGATAGAGGTCATGGGGTAAGAAGAATCATTAACATTGAAACTAAGGGGGGAAAACACACTCCAGTGGATGCATCTTTTTGTCGCTCTGGTTCTCCTCACCTATGTCCCTCCTTCCTCTGGTTCCTCCCACTGAGAGCAACAGTTGGCCTCTTCTTCCAGCTTCTGTTTCAGGAGAACAACCCAACCACATCTGTATTGATGCCAAAGTATCTCAGACTGTTTATGTTTCTGGACCCCCCCTCCCCCCCAATATTCTAGAGGTCCATTCCCTCCTGCCTACTTGCCTGACTTTTTCTTCCATGACTGCCCAACTGGATTTCTCTGCAAAGTTAATACTGATATGCACCATAGCTACTATCTCTGCCTACCAGCCTGTCCAGACAGCATATCATTGTCTGCTACCTTTTTACTAGGCAAGCAAGTGAAATGTTGGCAATGAACACAAATTTCCATGTTGTGCTCTTTTCCCAAATACAGAAGGTGGATTCCACCTTTTGGCAGCTGTTGTCATATTATCTCAACCCCCCACCCCCACCCCCACCCCAAAATCTGTGATTAAGAGTAAAGGACTGAAAAGGCATACTGTTCAGATATATTTAAACTCTGGGTCTTTGGGGAGGAACTAACTAAATCTGTGCCAAGAATTATCAGATATCTGATTGCTAAGACCCTGCACATGATCCGAGTGTTTTTCCTCAATATATAGTAACAACATATCAATCAAACTTGTATTTGCAGGAATCTTCCATTTTAGTAATTAAGGCACTGATTTATAGCTATCTCATCCACTACCAGGTTTCCCAGCATCGTTTTTAAGCAGCGTCTCTTGATAGGAGAATATAGATGCACTAATTAAATCAGTAAAATACTCATATTATGATCATAAACAAATCTTTTCCCACTTTTCCCTGGATAGTTGATGATATGCCATTATTGCGGATATATGACTTCTTTTAAGACTTATACATATGCCTTCTCATGATAACTACTGAACTGTAAATTGTAGATGGATGCAGTAATTGGCACTAAAAGCTCAACAACATTTTACATTTAGCACATAGTTACTTTCCAATGTATTTTAATTTTTTTTTAAAAATCTGGTAAATAACCTGTATCTCCAAAGTTACATTATTGTGACTATGCACTGGTGCCATGTGGTATATACCTAGTAGTGCGTGGAAGTACTACAATGAACACAACTAATCAGTGTGCTATCATCAGGCCGCACATCATTGACACTGCTTGATATCATTGGGCCCCACTGAATGATTTCAGGGTCTCAATGTTTAGGAGTAGGGGGATTTGGCAACACCTCAGTATACTTTGCCACTCACGATAAAATTTCTGACTGTTGGCCTGACCACATAATGTAGGTCATCACAGTGATGAATAATTGGCTCACAAATTAGTGTACACTAGATGAACACTTGAGTAGCCTTCAGGAACTCATGGTTCCTAAAAAAGATGTTGAGATGTTGTAGAAAAGGAGAGATGTTTGACAAGAAAATGAAATGCCTGGGAATACTCTGGCAGCCGCAAATTGCTAGAGGGAAACATCACATCTTATGAAGTGTGAACCAGTAGATCAGCATGGCTAGGGGCTGTTGTAGATTTTGCTGGACCGTAGAAAATATGACCATACAAAGCTCAATATACTTATTGGAAGAGATAAAGTTTTTTCTGCATGCAAGAGTGTGTGTGTGTGTGTGTGTGTGTGTGTAAATAAATGGAGCACTTATTGCTTTAAAAATTTTTAATAATGATAATGTCTCTGGAAGAAATTTTGTCATGTTGTCTTCTGGCAGTTCTCGTGAGGTTTTATGAAAATGTCAGCTCTATTAAGTGGTTTACTATTATTGAACTATAAAGTATTAATATTGTGTCTATGGAAAAGATGGAAAGACTATTTGAGAAATGCAGCAGAAATGCAAGCATCTCCTAAATACAGAATGACCCTTTTTCTTTGGTAATAAACAGTACCAAATGAATTTAAAATTATCTTTTTTGGCCATTTTTTCCCATTTTACTCCCAGTAAGTACGACTTTGTGAACAGATTCACTATACCCATTACAAAATGTATTTTGCAAAACTGTCAAAGTTTTATCAGTAATAATCACTCTGCAATAATGGCGGATTGATGAAACACACCCAAATACACTGGAAACCAAGCCTCAGAATACAATAAAAATGAAGAGCATTGTGCGAGTGCAGTCCTTGCTCTGCAGCAACATTTGTATTTTGCCACACAATACAAGAGATAAAGCATTGGAAGCATTTCTATATTGGTTTCTGAACATGTGGGTGTGTTTGATTATAAATATAGTACAATTGACCACTGAGGAAGGCCTTAGGGCCAAAACGCATATGGTCTGTCTTCGTGTTCGTCATTGTACTGTATCATCATCTGTGTATGGAGAACACAATTTTTAACATATGCATGTAGCCTGCCATTCAGGCCTTATGTTTTAAACTTGTTTTTAACTTATTTCATAATAAATACCTTTTCGGAATATATTTTACATTTTAGGTTATAACTTTCCCCTGCTTGTTTGGGTTGAGTCTGTGGGGGCTCTTCCCCCACCCCCTTTTCTTCTTTAGTGTTTAGTGTTTATAAGTTGCCTGATGGAGTTGCTTGTGTTTTTAAGGTAGTGCTCAGTTTGTTTGATAAAAAAAGGGTTAGGAGGTGACTGGTTTTATGACACAGTAGAATAGCGCTACATATGCAAGCAGTACGTACAGGGCTTTTTTTCTGGGAAAAGAGGTGGTGGAACTCAGTGGGTTGCCCTCAGAGAAAATGGTCACATGGCTGGTGGCCCCGCCCCCTGATCTCCAGACAGAGGGGAGTTGAGATTGCCCTCCGCGCCGCTGAGCGGCGTGGAGGGCAATCTCAACTCCCCTCTGTCTGGAGATCAGGAGGCGGGGCCACCAGCCATGTGACCATTTTCAAGATGTTCCGGAACTCCGTTCCCCCGTGTTCCCCCTGAAAAAAAGCCCTGAGTACGTAGAAGAACAATACAGAAGTTTATACAGCAAAGCAGCACTTTCACATAGGGAAAAGTTTCCTTTCATCACTTTGCCTTTGAACTGCAGCTAAGTGTAGCTGTGAAGATTCACACAAGTAATCTTTTGAAGACTTGCATTACTGGCTTAATGCGTACAGAAGTTATAGTTGTTTAACCACAATTTGAATAAGGCTTTCTACATTTTGTATTTTCTTCTGAACTACGTTTCCAAGATATATCCCTCAGTTCTAAAATGAATGACAATTAAGCTGGAATTCACTGGCAGGCACAGCACCACCAAAGCATTTTATACTCTGTGCATGAGGCCTTAAGTTAGTGAATGTTATCCCTCCCTCTGTCAGTAACAGTCGACAAATAATTTTTTATATACAGATTATAGTTACACTCAAGCCTTAAGTTGCCATAGGCATAGGTTACTTCAGAAGACACTGTTGTATTAGTACAGGAGCTGAGACACGGTTGGCTTTCCAAGTACTTTTCCAAGTATTTAAGTATAGCTAACACACAAACAGCTGCTCTTCCTGGTGATATCATCTATTCTGCTCCTGGACACCTGATTAACTCTTTCTACTACAACCCCTTTCTGTGTAAGGTTCAAACATATAATGTTCCATTTTTGTTTATAAACCTTTCCCTCCCTTTTCTAAAAACTTTAAAATTGGTCTTTAGATCTGATCTTTTGAGTACAGTTAAAGTGTGTTCTAATAACAAGTAGGAATGGGATGGAAGTGCTCTCAGTCATGCTGCAGAAGTTCTTTGCTTTTCCCCACTACATTTGAAGAATTTCTGCATTAGCTTGGACATCTTACACCCCACATCTGGAATATGATTTTTGGAAGTAGTTTCTTCTCTGTCTGAATGGTTATTCGGCTTCCCCATTACTACAACCAAAGTATGGACTACATGGGATATGCTGAAAAACAAAGTCCACTGCAGTGTTTGAAAAGAGAAAATTGTGGCCCATTATTTGTTCTTAAAATGGTGGGTATGCCATGACAAGAAATCACTTTTTTCTGCGGTAATGCTTTGTAGTTTTTCTGTTTCCAAGTAACAAGAATAATAGTCTTTGACAACAAGTTAAACAGATACTTTCCATGTAAATAGATCGGCTGGCATTTATTTATTTATTTAATTTATTGTCCGCCTAAGCTAATGTTTCAGTTGTAATATAGGTCTGTAGTGGGGCTTGTTGGTATTAAGCACAAACTTGACAGGTAGCTACCTAGATCTCTTTTCTTATTTTTAGAAGGCCGTCAACCTGAAGATGTGAGCCTGATAATTTTGATGAATCTTCTAAAATGTCCTGTTGTGATGACAGTGGAATAATTAGCTCATTTTGAAACATTTGAATGTTGATTGCATGAAGGATGTGTTTC
The DNA here is from genome assembly GCF_028583425.1 of Eublepharis macularius. Taxonomy (NCBI): domain Eukaryota; kingdom Metazoa; phylum Chordata; class Lepidosauria; order Squamata; family Eublepharidae; genus Eublepharis; species Eublepharis macularius. The sequence goes on from NC_072793.1 coordinate 140,645,865, forward strand.
TCATTTGACTAATTTTGTCCTATCGTTTATTTTGTCACGACTCCTCTAATATATAAATTTTTGTTACTCAAAGAATTCATTGTTTTTTCAGGGCTCTTGAAGACTAAAGGGCATGTTGTCTGGCATTAGTGTGTTGGTGATGTCTGATCTACTATTTCATAGTTTCTGGACAAATTGTTGTGCTGTATTTGCTAGTTTCCTAAGTAGCCGTACAGCTAGTTTCTGAATTACATATATATCTTGTTCTATACTTTTGGTTGTCATAAAAAATCTTAGTCCCAACAACTTTTAGTAAAAGGAGTGAGAATTCCTTGTCTGCTTGAGGTGTAGCAAATATCTGGTGTAGCTATTGTAGCAGCTCCCATAATGTGTGAGTCATCCAGACTATCATGTCAGATGAAAGTTCAGGAAATTTTAGAGAAACTCAATATAATTTCTTCATTCACTGATATTTGTCTGCAACCTCTTGGCCCCCTATGAGTCCTGCATTCTCTCTCTTTTAATGCTTATTGTGTTCGTGTAGTTAGAGACCATTGATTGTGCTTACTATACATGTGTTTGTCTTTTGCTTTTGGTTGCCTTCTGCTTCCAATGTACAGCGCATCTAAATCTATTATCTTCAAATTAGGTTTCAGAGCACTTTTAACTTCTCTTTGCTGCAGCTTGACCAATTCAAAGTAATAAGTTTATGGAATGGTCTTGTGAAGCCTTAACTCAGGATCCAGTTGTAATTGCTATGACAACTTATCATCATATGCACCCACTACAAGATTGCCCTTCATGAAGGCCATTTCATTAAGGCAGGCTGTTTGGCTTCCATTTTTTCAGCGCCTTTTCTGAGAATGCAATTTCCCGCACTTTCCCGCGCCCCTGAAAAGACACCGAAAGAAAGAAAAGCCAAACAGCCTGCTTCCACTTTCAAATTGGAGACATATAGTGAAAAAACCCACCAGAGTTTGGCGAGTGGGCCATCTTTTTAAGAGCGTGTGGAAACGGCTGAAGTCTCCATAAATGGTTTCCGTAGTCATCAGATTCTTCCAGGATGTGCAGAGACTTGAAAAAAAAATATAACTGCAGTTTGTGAGGACCCTTGATTACAAGAAGCCCCAATCACAAAGCAGATTTTTCTTTTCTGTGAAATGGTCAGAGAAGGGTAACACCAGTCTATTGAAATGTGTGCTCTTCAGAGAGTGTACTGATAGCAGAATTTCATCTTTTTGATTCTCTGTGGAATAGTCTGTACACACTTGGTACACTGCATGCTTTATATGTAAATGGGCAGCTTCTCTGAAGCAGTTGCCTAATCCATTTGAGGATATTGGAACTCAAACTGCTTTGGTGGGGCAGTCTTGGATTATTCCATTCTCTCCAGATTTGGCGTTTGTCATAATGTAGAGACAAGGCCTGCTGAAGCTTGTTCATTCATTCCATGCCTTCACAATGTTTGCAGTTGTAGTGCCTTCATTACTTTTGTACACCCTGGCTTCAGCTTGTACTTCTACAACTATACTATTTCATTTCCTGAGTTTTGTGGGTGTTTGTGAAGCACTTTTTTTAAAGCTGAGAAATGCGTTTTTATTGTTTAGTCTGTGCCAGAATTCACACGTTTCTGGTGTCATGTGCTAATAATGTTACCGAGGCTTTTACAAGTATAGTATTAAAATTAGGCTCCAACCCAACTTTACTCCTGAACAGGAAACCAGTCCTCTGTACTACTTAATTGTATGACAGCCTGTCATATTCAGCCATTGTTTAATTTGTTGGGGACGGTCTCTGTATTCAGTGAGGAAAAAATTAAAGGCAAGATTCATCCAGTTGCTTCATCCAGTTCCCCCATTCAAAATCAAACAAACAAACTGGGTAGTCTAATTTGCATATATTGCAAATCACTTGCTAATTAAGAAAAGGAATGCATTAACTTGGGCGTTTTTTCATCGACAGAAGGTAACAACAACTGCAGAAGGAATAGCAGAAAAGGTACTTTACCATTTGTTCATCTTAGTTAAAAGTACACACACACACTCTCTCTCTCTCGCGCTGCTGTCTATCTTTCCTCTCTGTGTCTGAGAGTGCTACAAAGCTTGTCCTCCTGCCCCTTCTTCACTGCTCCAGCAGTTTGTTGCCCTATACCTACTCCTTAATTCCAGCTTTGATTTTCTCCCAAGGGAGAGTGGGCCCAAGTATGCTGGCCTTGACCTCTCCCCACACTTGCATGATCATAAAGTTGTCTGCCCAGCATGACTGGACAGAGGAAAGCAATGTTGCTGATCACAGGGAGAAGGCAAGCATGCTGGGACTTCTTCGCATGTTTGCTCCATGCAGATAACCTTGTGGTGGCATGCAAGTGGAGCCAACTCTTCCTCTCCAAATGGTTAGTCGACACATTGATGGGCTGTCTGCTCAATGCGAAGAATAAAGAACTGTCCTTCAGGTTGGACAATTTAGTGTTAGAAGGAAATGGAATGGCTCATAATGAACAGAGGTAAGCCGGCACACACTTACTTGAGATCATCATATTAACAAAAGGTATAAGAACAGATGAGTCTCTATGACCCCATCAGCTGGAACAGGGACCCCCAACTTTTTTTTAACCTGCAAGCATTTTGGACTTTTGAGAGGGGGTGGTGAGCCACCCCAAAATGGCTGTTGAAGGAAGCTCTCCTAATACCTCTCTCCTAATACCTTCAGAGAAGAAGGAAAGCCTGAATGGGGAATGGAATCACACAACAGGATTGCTAGATCCTCCCTATTAAAAATCAGAGCGCAAGGGCAACAGGTATCTTATCTGTGGACATGCGCAAAGTGCACGCCCATGTCCCCTGACAATTACATCATTTCTGGCATGATCTACAAGTGATGGGTCACATCAGGGGCTGATCCTTTAAAAATTGACCCACAAGAAAGTGTTTCTCTATGTTTGGGGCCTGTTTTTATAAAAATCAGTCCTGCTGCAACTCATTGCTTCTGGGTCCTACTGGAAATGACATCATCACTGGGGAATGTGGGTGTGTATGCACCCATTTCGCATGTGTACCTGTCGGCTTGTCTCCTCCATTTCCCAGTGGCTTCCCCCTGTCAGCCACGTGAGTGGTGTGGGGAGATGGTTGCTTGGAGCAGGGGGTTGGCAACCCCACCACACGCTGATTAATGATAGCCCTTTCATTTGAATGAAGGCAGCCAATAACAAGCCTGTCTTACAATGGCCCACCCACTTTCTGAAAAGCTTTGTGGGTGTCAAGGGGCACAGTGGTGGGTATCGGGGGGGGTTCTGGGAAAAGAGGGAAATGAGGAAGAAACACATGGGATTCTTTTAAATAATATTATTTTCAAGCACTATATTGCCAAGTATTTTCAAGAGGTGCCAGAACTCCGTTCCACTGCGTTCCCCCTGAAAAAAAGCACTAGTGGGTATTATGGCACCCATGGGCACCATGATGGGAAATCTTGAGCTAGAATAAACTGATAATAAGCGCTGTGCTTTTCTTTTAAAAATTGTCATTAGTACAGAATTCTCCATTTCCTTTGATTTTTATTAATATCTCATTTAAAAATGACATATTGCTTAAGTTTTAAGTGATTTGATCAGAATTTAATCCTTTTGCCTAGTTGCCAGAATTGGATGGAAAAGGAGGAGAAGAGAGAAATGCAAGAAATCCATTTCAGCTATTTTTTCTGCTGGTAGAACATGCATGTTTTGCAAAACATGTCTGTGCATGAAAGACATCATACAGGGATGGCAACTGTGTCTGTAGTACTGAATGCCAATAAAAGGTTGTCGATGATGTATAGTGGATATGCATGTATTGGGAAGGTTATTACATAGTGGTTGAACCTATACTCATGAAGAGTTGGAGCCAAACTAAATTTTCGGAAAACAGATTGGAGCAGCCCTGTTTTCCCCCCTCTGATGTCAGTCCACTAATCTCCACAAAATGCTGTTCCTGGTAGATAGGGAACCTCTGAGAATGGCGTGAGAGGGGTATGCAGTGAGAATGTGGAATCGGTTGAAATTGTGAATTTAGTCTGGTCAGTCAAAAACAGTACTCTTCAATGAGTTCAGGTCCTTCATGACTAGCATCATTATGAAAATATGAAGCTGCTATACTAAATCAGAATGGAGTTTAAGTGAACACTTGTGTGGTAGTTAAAATGGCAGATTAGAACTGGGGATACCAGTTCTACTCAGCAATAGACATGGGCACAAACCCCAAACCCCCTGAACCATGTGATTAGTGGTTTGTAGCATTCCACGGAATCTTGAACCACAAACTTCTAACCTTTTCCAGTTCGTGCTTCGTGGTTCCATGGCATTTCAACCGTCCTGCACTGGCTGCTGAAGCTAGCCCTGAACTGGCTGCACTGGGGCTATCAATTTCACAGACCCCGCGCCAGTTTCAGCCAATAGGCTGAACCCAGCATGGGGTCTGTGAAACTAAAAGCCTCTTTCTCCTACTGCCAGAGAGGCAGGAGAAAGGGGCTATCAGTTTCACAGACTCTGCACTGGGTTCAGCGGTGGGGGTCTGTGAAACTGACAGCCTCTTTTCCGCTGCCCGGTCTGTCAGCTGGAACTGATGCGGGATCTGTAAAACTGACAACCCGGGCAGCAGGAAAAGAAGCTGTCAGTTTCACAGACTCCATGCCAGTTCCAGTGCGGGGTCTGTGAAACCGACAGCCCCTTTCTCCTGGAACCAGTTTAGCTGGAATCGATGCGGGGTCTGTAAAACTGACAGCCTGGGCAGCAGGAAAAGAGGCTGTCAATTTCACAGACCCCGCACCGGTTTCAGCCCATCAGCTGAAACCAGTGTGGGGTCTGTGAAACTGACAGCTTCTTTTCCTGCTGCCAGAGTGGCTGGAAAAATTCGTTCCGGAAAAACGCGTTCCCATGGAACACGTGTTTCAGTGCAAATGAACCGGCCATTCCGTATGGAATTTTGTTTCATGGTTCGTTTTGTGCCCATCTCTACTCAGCAATGAAATTCCAAGTGTGTGCCTACTTGAGCCCCTCAGAAGAAGGTCATGGCATAAAAATATGATTAAATAGATAATTCTGTATAATTCCACAGTTCCTTTACATAGTTTTTATTCCCTTTTACAGGATTATGACAACCACTATGGCTATGATTTAAGGGGCGAATCTGGATTGGCAAAAGGAGTATTTAATCCTTTCTCATCTAACCACTTCCCCTCTGAAGATCCCCCCCAAGATTTTTATAGCCTCCCTGAGAATTGTTTTGAGATATACAAGGCATACTTCAGATTTCTCTGATTTTCAAATTTAGCCACAGTCTAAAAGCTGTCTCCCTGCAGTACCTTGCATTAACCCAATGCTGGATAGGTTCCAGCACATGCCTCCTCTGCCTAACCTTAGTGCCTGTCAGCAAATAATGTCTGTTGCTGGATTAAAAGGGGAAGGGTTACAAACTGTGTGGCAAAGGTTTTATGGTTCCACTGATTCTGATGGCTTTTGGCTTATTAGCCTTTCTTATTGGGTGGCTTTCTTTATATTAATTAGTGGCATTTAATAGTTCAGCTTATGTCAGTAGAGTTGGCAGCAGCTTGAGAGAAAAATGTTCTGTCCCTTTAATAGAGGCATGATGTATGGTAATGTGTAGCTGAAGCTTTTCATGGCATGGAGTTATGAAATATCACCTGGTAAATAACAACCCATTATGCTCTATTGAAGGAACAGGCTATTTTTTTTCTCCAGTTAGGGCCAAGCTACAAGTGACGAATGACGCTTGAACGGCAAGTGAACAGACTCACATGTATTCCTCCCTGTTCACTCGCGCTCCACTTGATCACATGGGCGCAAGTGGAGCGCAGGTGAACAGGGAGGAATTCATGTAAGTCTGTTCACTTGTGAGTCTGATCACTCATGTGAGTCTGTTCACTTGCCGTTCAAGTGTCATTCGTCACTTGTAGCTTGGCCCTCTGTTGGTAGCCCTGTGTGCCAGGAGCAGGTGGTAAACAGCTTGGGAAAGAACTAAGGCTGTTTCCAGATGGCTTACCTGAAGCCGCTCCATGCCACAATATTGTGGATCGTGCCGGGGAATACACGAAATATTGCGTTTTCCCCGGCACGATGTCACCATTACTTTCATTTATGCTATTGTAAGTCAAAGCCCTCTCTGGTGTCTTATGCCAGTGCAAGTCCATTGAGCTGAATGGGGATTTGCCCCAGCAAAAAACATTTAGATTAAGAGAGGTTTATAAATATCTCTTTCCTCACCCACTTTCCCTTTTCATCCAGTGTTGAATGGAAGATGGCATGAGGTAAATCTAATAACTTTTAATCTGAAGGTTATATTTTTTTCAATAGCAAGAAAATTACTCGTAAAAATGTTTATCACTTTTCCGAGAACTTGGAAAAAAATAGCATAATGGCAGGATTGGGTATTTTTCTTCATCACTTTAAATGTAACCCACAACAGATTAAACAGATTTTAGTTATTTTCAGGGCATGCCCGTTTGTAGAGTTAATCTAGTCTAAACCCACTGAAGTCAATGGATTTAAACTGGAGTAACTCTGCATATGATTGCTGCATTCAGTTTTTTTTTTCTTTTGTTGAAATATCTTTACATGATCAAAGTTTAAATTACTTTTCACTTTGGGAAAAATGACTAACATTCCCTGAGGGTATTTTCTCCTTGAGTTTTTTTAAAACTATTCATTGTTGATTTTTGTTTATATCCCATCCATAATTCCTTCCCATTGGGGACCCAAAGCAGCTTACACATGTCAACTAAAGGAATATTTAGTTCAGACACTTTGTTACATGTTGGGTTCTTTACCATACTTATAGATCTTATGTAATTGTAGGAGAACATCTTATGTGAGACTATCCAGGATGTTAGTAATATGGAACATAAAGGTCACTATTAAACACAACATAATCTTATCTTTAATAATAATTCACTCTGGCATATGAAGCTGTAGAGTAGTGGTTCACAGCCTTGTTAAGCCTGTGGACAAAATGGCTGTCATGAGGCGGGGGGGGGGCACAGTGAACCTCAAAATGGCTTCTGTGGGTTTTGAGTCCACTCAGAAACTGTTGGGAGGTTCCAAGCCAAGTATCCTTCTATGGTGGAGTCAAATGTTTCAAAATGTGTGTCCCCTGCAAATACAAAAGTGATGCCTCCCATAGTCTTCTAAAGCACCTCCTGCTCAAGTGAGGTGGAAGAAAGCTAGGATTAATGGACACCATTTTGAGGATCACTGCTGTGGAGTGTTTAAAGGAATCCATGCTACTTAATTCATTCAGGGACTTTGCAAGATACGTCAATATTATTATCCACTTGTTGCTCAAGAGAACTGAGGCTGAGAAATCCTCAGAAACATGCATTCAGAAGGAAGTGGCTTGATGGGAGAAGAATTGTAGAAAAGCAGACAAAAGGAAAAGGACTAAGCTCCCCTTCCCTTCCCTGCTGCTTTTGCACTCCCTTGAAAAAAATGCTTTCGTCTAATAGGAGCAGCTGTTGGATTTTTTTTTTTTGCATGTGTTTGTGTGTGTAATATTTAATTATCCTCAATTTTCTTCAAAGAGGGTGATTGGCTAAGTTGTGTATCTTCAGGGAAGTTTTTTTAAAAAATAGTACAAGCATGCATGTATTTCAGGCTATGCAACACTGCCCTCACTGCCAGAAAAAGGCAAAGCCTTTCCAATTCTGCTTTCACCAGCCAGCAGGGGCAGAGAGCCAACTCAGCAGGTGGTCGCCATCATAGCCCCAAACATGCCCTGGCATCAACGAAAGAGACAGGCTGACACTGATCCAAATATATGGGACACCTCACATTCACTTTGTATACTAGAAGACTCTTAAGTAGACCTGAGTACAAGCAATTGTGTCTTCAAAGTAGGCTGCAAATATTTTGCAGACTGCTGGTGAGGATGACTCCACCTTCAAGTGCAAAAGGTCAGGTCAGGTAGGCCTTTCACCATTCTGAACAGTGTTGTTTAGTGAGACTGTGTGAATTTAATTAAAATCAGAAAGTTGTCTACACAAGAAAATCATATTCACTCTGTAAATTGTGAAGTCCTCATGAACAGCTCATTTCACACTGCTTTTAAATTTAAACTTGATTCACACTTGTTCATTTTCATGCTTCAAGGCCCAGGTAAACCAAATATTTCTTGTCAATTAAAATGTACAAAAATAGAGGGTTTTTTTTAAGGCTTCACTTTGTAAAGTGTAATTTGAGCATTACCATCTGTGTCACTGCTTTGTACATTTTGTTAGCCATTACGATTCTCTCCTTCTCTTGCACTGTTTTAAGAAACACTAAAAATAATCCATAACCTGCTTAAATGATAAATATATATAGGTAGTTTCAAGTTATTAAGAAGCATGCATTTTGCTGTCATGGAGGCTGAGCCCAGACCTGTTAGCTGATCTGTCGGTGACTGTGGTATCTGGTGACATTTTGCATGTATGAAACAGCTATCAAGGACCAAGGTACAAAGAACTTTCACATCATTGGAAACTATTTTTCCAGTGGAAATAGTTCATAGCTTAACCCAAATAACATGTAATCAGATATTCATGTTCACATGCCAATTACTGAGCTCTGGAGCCAGGCTGGGTCTAGGCTTCTCTGGAGTAAGGCCTCAGGCTTTCCCGCTCCCTGGGCCTTGGGGTCGCCGAGGGGATGGGACCAGAGCTCCAGCATCGCCTCTTGCTCTCCCTCCCGCTGTGGCTTCTACTGCTGCCTGGGGCCCTAGGCTTCGCTTTTTCCCTGGACAGCGATTTCATTTTCACTCTGCCCACCGGCTGCAAGGAGTGCTTTGGAGTGTAGATTGGAGTGTAGATTGGAGCACAGGGCTTGCACCTAGTAGACCAGTTAATGTAGCAATGCAGCTTTCCCAAGCCTCTGCCTAAATGGGCTGAGAGTTAATCAGTTACACTTGTTGGCAGGTGTGGAGGCTCCTGAGACTGTGCTGGTCTTCGGTCAGGATGCTGCAACGCAGTAGTGCTTACAGAAACCTGCTCTGGCATTTTACTTTCTTTGGTCTGCCTTGCCCCAGGCTTTCCACTGACCACCACTGTTATGGCATGGGAACAGATCCTGAGGGGCTGTCTGCCCAGTTTAGTATTCTGCCTGGGCAGGGTTCTCAGGTGCCTACCAGTAGTGGGCAAACTCCCAGGGGTTTGCCTCCCAATCTGCCAGAGATCAGTGGGAGATGGCAAGTCCCCTGTAGGTCACCCACCACTGGCAGGCACCCTGGGAACACATATGGTACAAGCACTCCCATGCTTCATTTGGGGCTGATTTTGGCCCCAAACCCACTGAATTGGCCCCATGCAGAGTGCAGGAGCATTCACACAATTGGTGTGATGACTTCACTCCTGGAAGTGACATCATTGCTCATGTGCTGGGAGTGTGCATGAGCAGAGTGTGAACGCTGAGAGGGGCATGCTATTGGCACAAGGTGAGTACCAGGTCTCCCCTCCTGCTAGGAGGGAGAGGGACCTGGCAACCCTATGCCTGGTGGCTATCTCAGAAGCTGGCAGCATGGTCTCCCTTGCAGGCTCTGGCATAGTGGCCTCTGGGGCTGCTGGATTAAGGTCAGCAGCAGCCTCTGCAACATCAGGCCCTCCCTGGTGGTCCTGGTTCCCTGGCCTTGGCTCTTCAGATGCTTCCTCTGTTAAGACCGTGGGACTCTAATCTGGAGAGCCAGGTTTGATTCCCCACTCCTCAAAGCCATCTGGGTGATCTTGGGCTAGTCACAGTTCTCTGGACCTCTCTCAGCACCTCCCACCTCACAGGGTGTTTGTTGTGGGGATAATAACAGCATACTTCGTAAACTGCTCTGAGTGGGCATTAAGTTGTCCTGAAGGGCGATATATAAATAGAATGTTGTTGTTGTTGTTGCTGTTATATGCCCTCAAAATTAGGAGGTCATTAGCCTGGTCAGTGTGGATCATGCTGATGGCACCCAGCTCCACCTGTTAATGGACGACCAGTTAGACGCTGCCCCGGACTCTTTGGCCTGGTGTTTGGATGCCATGGCAGAATGGTTATGTCAGAGTCGCCTGAAGTTGAATCCCCAAAAGACGGAGGTTCTGTATCTGGGTTGTGGGGCGACGGAATTGGGAATCAGGCTCCCAGCCATCGACGGAGTGCAGTTACAGTCTTAGCTGATGGTGAAGAGCCTGGGTGTGCCCCTGGATGTCAAACTTCCTATGGAGGCCCAGGTTGCAGCTGTTGCCAGATCTGCATTTTTTCATCTTTGGCAGGTCAGGCAATTGGCACCCTATCTCTCGTCCCAAGACCTAGCTTCTGTAATCCATGCAACAGTCACCTCTAGATTGGACTACTGCTCTACGCTGGGCTGCCTGTGGGCTTGACCCTGAAATTACAGCTGGTCCAGAATGCAGCAGCATGCGTCCTTATGGGGACACCGTTTAAGACTCACATCTGCCCTGTGTTATGCCAGCTGAACTGGCTCCTGGTTGAGTTCCGGGTCCAGTTCAAGATGCTAGGCTTAGTATTTAAAGCCCTTCACTGACTGGAACCTGCATATCTATGGGACCGCCTCTCCCATTATGCCCCCCACAAGGCCTTGCACTCTGCAGATATACAGCTTCTGGTGGTCACCGGAGCAAGAGACATTCAGCTAGCCTCCGCTAGGACCAGGGCCTTTTCTGCCGTAGCCCCAACCTGGTGGAATGCTTTCCCAATGGAGATTCGGGCCCTGTGGGACCTTTTACAGTTCTGCTGGGCCTGCAAGATGGAGCTGTTCCGCCAGGCCTTTGACTAGGGGCCAGCTTTCTGTCCCCAATTCTGATCGCCACACCCTCCTTTTGCAGCCGCCCTGGAGTTATATCATGGTGCTGCCCGTGGGTATGGTGACTAGAAATGGGCACAATCCACAAATTTTTAATGATCCAGCAGATTGTGGATCAGCGCCGACGACGATCCCGAAATAACGATCCGCGCCAATCATCTCCCATTCCGGAGCCGTGGATCTTGGATCATGGAGGCCAAAGCGGGGCATGCTGGTATTATGTTGGAAGGTGGGTGGTGCCGGCGGCTAGCGGGCTTGGCGGGCATGGGGAGGCAGCGACGAGCCACCTCCCCTCAGGGGGCAGGGGGTCTAGCCGCTCGTCTGTGTTTGGCCGTCAGAGCTGCCTTTCAGGGTTTGCAGGGATGAGATTGGAGTGCCCATGGCTACAGAACACCCCTCTCCCCCTCCCTCCCCTGGGTGTCTTCTCCCAACTTGTGACTGCTTTGCTGCTCCGTGGTTGGAAGGAAGCCCTGCTGATCAAGGAAAGCTGGGCTTCTATTCGGGTTTCCAGGGCGACAGAAGGAGGGCAAACAGAGCTCAGGCATTCCCCTGGCTCCATTGCCAGGGGAATAGATTGCTGGCGCCTGAGTGTCTGGATCCCCGATCCAAGCCTGATCACCCCGATCCAGGCCTCCTCCCGACTGCTGGATCATTGGCCGTGGATGATCACGATCCGCCAGTTCACGATCGCGCGATTGCCATTATCGTGAGGTTTTTTCAATCGTAATGCGGATCGTGCCCATCTCTAATGGTGACTTTGTAGTGGCCAGATTTATTTGATGATGCCTGATTTTTATGCTGTTGGTATAATTGTGTATTAATATTGGTTTTTATGCTATTTGTAATAATGTTTTATTGTATTTTAATAATATATTTGTTAAAAGCCTCTCTGAGCCTCCTTGCCGGAAAGGCTCAGGTATAAGTCAAATAAATAAATAAATGGCAATTATGCTACAAATGTCACTGAATTTGAATTTGTTTGAAAGGATGTGTGACACATTTTTCTGCCACCCTCAAGCCAGGGTTTGTTAGTTTGTCCAGAGTGTACTCAGTACAGAATCCATCATGTGTATACTTTCACCAGCATTTATTATTAGATGCGACAGGATCAGTCCTAAATCCCATTATGTCAGTATAACATAATATATAGGCTTCCCAGGTCCCTATCCTCTCCTGGTGGGAGATGGGGGACCTGGGACTTACATTTTAAGGCGTCATCACTCCAGCCTTGGGCATGCTCCCACACTTTCCATGGGGTTGATTCTGGCCCATTTGGGGCCAAAGTTGACCTCAACAAAGTACAGCAGCACGCCTGTGACCAGCATGATGATGGCACTTCTGGGAGTGACCGTCAGGCCCCAAGGAACGTGCACACCATGTGTGTTCCTGGGGTGCCTGCCGTGGCAGGTGATATCCAGACGGCCCCAAACCACCAGCGAACAACAGGCAAGCAGGTAAACCGATGGGCACCTGGAATCCCTAGTAATATATAAGACATAATATACTATTGTGGCAGTAGCCAAGAGACTTTACCTATGACTTTTTAAACAATTCTACCTGTAATGTTTTTCATCTAAATAGTTACAGTATTTTATTTCCCTACAAGCTTTTCGTTTTTTCCCTCATTGGAGGTTCAAACTGTTGGAACCAAGTATGGTTAGTCAATGGCCTGAAGAAGAAATTACAATTGAAACGAGCCAATAATAAAGAGGCCGGCGAAGCTGGTTGCCGTTAGCAGTGATAGTTAATAACAGTGGATGCGGTGCCGCGGTCTCCCCTAAACTGCGCTACTGCCGCTTGCAACTCGCAGCAGACTACGAACGCCAACCCTCGGATACTTCACCTTCGTTCCATGGGGCGTTTGGCTGCTCTTCAGTCTTTATTCCAGGACTGGTTGGTTATCACCCATTTGGGTTCAAAATAGACTGGGACTACATTGTATGTCTATCGGGACTTTTCAATATTGTATATTCTGAACAAAGTTTTTTGTCAACTTCCTTGAGCCTGCTTGCTCTCCCTTTTCTTGATGCTGTGTGGAAAGGCCTGAGTAAATCTATGTCTCTGTGGAGTGTATTCTGTTAGTGAAAGCCTGTGTGGAAAATTAGTCTGTGTGATTGAGTCTGAGAATATACCTTTAAGATACAATTATTTTTGAAAACCACTAAGCTTGAGCTCTTCTGAATTCAGTATGCTTATCAAAACTTTGCAACCATCAAACTTTCCTTATAAATAAATTCTACTTTTGTTTAAGCAAGAAATCCCCTTTTTCTCTCATAGCAATCCTCATGTACTGACTTTTTTCTTGAACTACCATCTGTAATAAGCCTTTCTATATTACCAGTTTAACCAAAGAGGTATAAGGCAAAAGCCTTTGTTGTCAATGAAAACCCTTTGAGGGAGTCAGGGAGGCACTACTATAAATGTCACACAAACGAAAAAGGAAAGGTGTTCTCAAGATAAATGCTTGATTAAAGTAGAGAACACCTGAAGCTCCATGAAAGTGAAAAAAGTGTGGTTGTGACCAGAGCCCTCCTGAGGTATAAGTTTAAGGTAAAGTAAGGAGGAATTAGATTAACGGTCCAAAGGGAAAGGTTTAAAAACTAAGCAAATCATTACAGTGCCCCTCCTCTAACAAATTCACAATGGTGTACATGACTTTCTGCCATCCATTTTATCCTCACAACAACCCTATGGAAGTATGTTAAGTGTAATATATGCCTGTCTGCATATCTGCCATGAATGTATTCTGTGTTATGTACTGGTCCTCTGAGGGCATGAGAAGTTTCTTATTGATGTTAAGGTAGTAGGTTATCTCGCAAGTATTTACTTTCTCTTTCCCTACTGCCTCCAGCAAATGTCCTTGAAGGCTGGCTGTGGCCAGCTTGAAAAGTATCTTTCTTGGGAACTGAGATTATTTCATTCTTTGTTCTGTCTAGCCTAAACCTAGCTTCTCCCTTTCGCACACACACCCGGCTCCTTCGTTTCCAAAACTTTAATGGTCCCTATCCTGATGGCGGGAACCTTCCCTATAACTAACACTACCAACCCCATCTACGTCACTTCTGCCAATTCAGTTGTCTGAGCACCTTGAGCTTGATGGATCTCTAATAAAGTTACTTCAACCAATACACCTGCGTGTTTGCTGTAGAGAACTTGGGGATTCTACCTGCCAAGGACTGACATTAGGCAAGGGATTATTACTGGTCCTAGGTCACCCAGCAAGCTTCATTCCAATGTCTGTCTAATGCTAGTCCAACATCACATAGGTTTTCATGATGTCATGCTTGGTGGGCGACATCTGTGTTATTAGATGTTCTCTGAGAGTACTGTTAGTTTTTGTGCATCATTGCTTGTTTCTGTAGTCATTATTGTACTCCTGAATTTGCTGCTGGTTGACTGTAACACCTTTTTGCAGGCATTAGTACCAATGTAGAAAGCCATTGGCGTAGCAAAACATAGGGTTGCCCTGGTCATGAAATATTTGTATATGTAGTTGTTCAAGAAGTTCTTTCAGTATTCCAGTGAAATGTAGCCCTTAGTCGTTTGTGTGAATGAATAAGGTGTGGAAAATAAACTATATATCAATTTCACACAATTCAGATAGCCATTGCTGAAAGAATATTGTAAAATCAGATGTCCCACAAATAGTTTTTTTACAGTATGTGTTAGTATATTCTCATAATAATCCTGGTGCTGAAATGCAGGTGTTCTTTATAAGATATACCAAGCATTATTTGCCCCCCTTTCACTAGATATATGTGGTATTTTTCCTCTTCTACAGGCAATAATGGATGTAGGAAGGGCAGAATATAAATCTATAAAAGTAAGCATACAGTCTTTTTCTGCTGTGAACATCTTTTCAGGAGTAACTTGGTACTGTTGCATTTCTCTGTGTAGTCCATAGGTGAGTATTTATTCCCACCATATAATTTTGATGCGGCATTGGCTAACAGAAATTATTCCATGACTTAAAAACATTATATGAGATAGGCCATTCTCAACATGTAAGTTCAGTCCAAACCATGTTTAATGATGATGACCCATACGTCCTGAAGTCTTTTAACTACAAATAAAACTTTTTGTGGATCTTTTCAAATTGTTATTGGAATAGATTTTTTTTAAAATGAGGGTGCAGTCGATGATGCAGTCCGCTATTCAATCTATTCATTTTGTGGATTTGTTGAATGTCCTGCATGAGCCCCATTTAAATAATTGGAGGTTGTCCAGCTGTGTGAATTTAAAGCAGAGTTCTTTTTAATACCATCTCAAAATGTGAATAACTGAAACCAGAGCTTTTCATTTATCTATGGAAACATCGAGGGAAAATGTTATCCGGAGGGCTATATACAGGCTTCTGTGCGTATATTCCCACTGCCATCCTTTGTGCCTCTGAGAAGATGCTGTCATAGTCTACAGACCTGCAAGAGCAACTTATGTCGCAGTACCATAAAAAAAATCATTATGAACCATCATACACAGAAATCTTTGGTTCCCTAATGGAACCTTCTTCCCTTTCTCTTCTGCGTCTCTTCCCTTTCTCTTCTCTTACTTAATTCAAGCAGTGGCAATTAAATCAAGTTATGTTAAATATGGACCAGTTAATATTGTTTAGTAGGACACTCAAGAATGTACAACAGGTTCTGGTCTCGGTATATATTTTATGAACAAGTTAAAAGCAGGCTTTTTTCTGTTTGAGAAGTTTCCTTTTATTGCTGCTGTGTTTAGGTACACAGAACATGATCCTCTAAAACTATAAACTTTCTTTAGGCATCTGGAACATCTGTCATTGATTGACAAGCACAGGGAATGACATATGTGCAGATTAGGTCTCCCCCCCCCCCAATGTTTGGCATTTGAACCCCTTTCACAGTACAGAAAATGCTCCCCCCCTTTTTATCACGGAGTTATTCACCAACTGATTAGTGGAGACCTTTTGAAGCTGTTTTACACATAGTTCTATCCTTTTAACTTGTGTGAAGACTGGATTATAAAGGCTTAACAGTGCTTAGGAATGTTTCTTTGCTCACAGAGAAGGGTACTTTTTAATTCTTTCATTGTTTTGTTAACTAGCTGTTTTTCTTCTATTTGGAATGCGTGAATCAAAAGACAATGGTTTCGGCACAATAAATAATATATCAACAATTAAAACTGTACCGTAGGTACTTGTGGTAGACTTTGATAAAGGATTATATATATTAGGAACAGTTGGTCTCTGTGACTTTTAGTGGTTTGCTGTTTCTGTGCTGCTTCTGTTCCTACATGTGGAAACTTTCCTTGGTGTTGTAGAGCATAGAAGTCGTCTTTTTGCGTTAAAATGTATGTCACAGTTTTCAGTTTGTCACTTTCAAATTAGGTTAGGCTCTGGTTCTCTCTCTAAAGAGAGAGGGTTCAGCTTTCCTGCTTGGGACTCTGTACCCATCAAAGATTATAGGTGCTACACAATTGGAAGTCTTAAGTCAATAATCACAACTCTTCCAAACGTTCAGTGTTGTTGAAAAATATAAATTGCCCAGGGACTACACATAACATTGGTGTTTCTTGACAATTTTCCTGTATTTTGAACTATAACCATGTCATTCAAAGACTGGTAAACCCAGAAATTCTAATATCCAAAGAACTTGAACAACTACATGAGCGTTGTTCATTTTAGAAGAATAAAAATAACTGCTGATAGGAGAAAACCATGTGACTATTTCCTAGAGTTTCATTATGCAAATCCTTCCAAATATATAATCCTTTCAGTCGTTTAGCACTGCTTTCCATGTATCAAAATACTTCCCAATATTCCAGGATACTATCTTTCTTGTTAAGTCTCCTTGTCTTTATGCCAAAATCTTGTAACACTGGATATCAGCATAGGGAAATTTTGGAAAGGGAGCTGTGTATACACTTGAATGAAAAACATGTAAGATAACTGCATAATAAAGAAAATATTGGTTTCTGCTTTTGCTTTATGCTAAATGTCTTTTTAGTTACCTTTTATAGGGTAGTATATTTTTATGATTATTCTGAGCCCAAGAAAATTGGTATCATGTGCCAGTATAATATATTTAGGGTTGCCAGCCTCCAGGTGGGGACTGGAAATCTCTCAGAATTAAACTGATCTCCAAATGACAGGGATGAGTTCCCCTGGAAAAAATGACTGCTTTGGAGAGTAGACTCTGTGGCATTATACCCCGCTGAGGTCCGTCCCCTCCTCAAATCCCACCCACTCCAGGCTCTACTCCCAGATCTCCAAGTATTTCCAAAGTATGAATTGGCAACTGTAAATATATTTCATATCTCAGCTTCTGCCTGCATTCCTTTACCTGTGTGCTAGAAGAATAACTTTGCTCTGACCATTCTGCTAGACTCCTGTGTAAATTTGATGCCTTATTTTTCTCCTTCCGGTCTCTCTCATGTGGGGCACTGAATGGAGAAGCATCAATGAGAACATATGGGTCATATGTTTCTAGGAAACAAGGGATTCCATGTCTCCTCTTGGCTTGGACATTGGTGATGTACTCATTGCCTCTGCTGCAGGGAAGGCCTGCTTGGCTGGAGAGCCGTAGAAGGAAATGTAGAACACCCTCCTCTTGGAGCACCACCTGCCAATCCTGTGCTGAGTGCCTATCAGTTTTCAGTGGAGGCTTTCTCACCCTGGACCTGTTAGGGAATTGCACCTTACATGGTGGCCTTCCTTCCCTTGCCACACTGGTCTCACAGCAGTCTCGCTCTCCTGCCAAAAACACCCCTTCTAAAAACATCTCAAATTGGAGTGCCAGTAATGTGTTTTATGTGTAAAAGGAAGTCCAGAACTCCCATCTTCCATGCTGAATTTCTCCTGTACTTGAGATGTGGGATCTGATTTCTATATATCTTCAGTTTTCTTTGAAAGCATGGGGGATTTTGATTGGGGCTGCTGTTGAAACTGATCCCCAATCAAAACTAGAAGCTAAATTGAAGAGGAAATTGAAGAAGTCTGGAGATCTGATCTCAAATGTCCAGCATCTTTTTAGTTGAATCTTGAGGGAAAGGAAGAGAAACTCTCATATCAGTTACAAAGGGAGAAGCTTAGACATTAGCTGCCAGCTGGGTCTTCACTCAATACTTGTAAACATATTTTTAAAACGTGCTAAATAGTATCCTCTGTGCAGAGATCCTGCCATATTGTTGCTAAAGATGGTGCTCTGTGCCATTAAGTTATTTTATATTATTTGTGTCCACTGTGACACAGTAGCTGCTTTCTTGGGTTGTTTTTGCTGGAGACCTTCTCTTACATGTCTTAAATTTGGCTGACAGGATCTCATAGGTGACTGGTACAATACCTAAAGATTTCTTGCCCGTTGGATAAAAAGTAAAAACATTAAAGTTAGAAGTATGTTTTTCATGGAAACTAATAATGTAATAACAAAATGAAATGGAAACAAATCCTTTAAAAATGAAAATTAAACATAGAAAAAAATTGTGCACCCCTGGGAGTTTTACATATTCAAACTGTCAGCTGCAGTTTCCACATAGTTAATATGTGGGAACGTAGTTTAATTTCATTGATAGATCTATGGGGGAGATCTGGCTGAGGAAAATGTATTTAGGAACATTTTTGTGGCCCAGAAAGGATATGCAGAGTGCCATCCTGAGTTACACCCGTCTAAGCCCATTAACTTCAGTGAAGTTAAAAAGGTGTAACTCTGCTTAGGATGACATTGACAGATACTTGAGTTTCTGACAATTATAGAACCTTTGTTTTCTTAAAAGTAACATATGGCATATTTTATTACTAGTTAACATCTCGTCAATTTTGACAGAAAGGGAAGGAATGGAGAATTCCAGTCTTTTCCTTAATCTCACTACTCGCTCTCCCAACCATTTTTAGGCTATTGTCTCAGGCAAAAAAGAGAAATAGAACCAGATCTGATTTACCAAACCTAGCCTTGCCTCCTGTTTTCCCATACTGAAGATGTGTCAGTCCCTAAAAAGAACGTTTTAGTAGTGGGGAAAGAGAATACCTTTCCTTCTCATACCACCTGATCTACTTTTATGAGTGTATGAAGAGAGACACTGCAAACCTTTGAGGTTCCTAGTAGTTGATGAATCCATATACAGATCCAGAGGAGTTAGCCGTGTTAGTCTGTAGTAGCCAGTTCGGATCAGGCATCTGATGAAGAGAACTTGATTCTCGAAAGCTTATGCTACAATAAAATAAAATTGGTTAGTCTTAAAGGTGCTACTGGACTCTTTTTGATTTTCCATATACAGAGACAGCAAACATCTGAGTGCCAGAGCTAGGAGACAGCATCAGAGGACTTCAGCCTCTATGCCCTGTATATTTAGCCCTCCAGGGCAATTGGGTAGCCACCCTGTGAAGGTATGATCATGACCACAGGTATGATCAAGAAGGTCCTTATGTCCCTGGGCCACATAGTGCTGGGGTGGTAGATAGGTTTCAGTTCAATCACACACAGGAATAACTTTACTTTATATATTAATTTGTTTAATTTATTTAGAATATTTATACACTGCCTTTCTTCCCAGTAGGATCCCCAAGGTGACAAACAACAGATATTAAAACATTTAAAACATTAAAATAACATTTCAAATGTATAGATAAATACAGTAAAACATATAGACATATAAACAGACAAACACATACAACCACAACCAGGGAGGAGGGACAATACTGGGGGTATGTCAAATGAAACAAAAACGTCTTCACCCACTGGCGGAAGACAATGGAAGGAGACAGGTGAATCTCCCTGAAGAGAGAGTTTCAGAGGTTTGGCGCTATGATCAAGAAGCCCTTTCTCGGGTTGCTACGCATCCTAGCCTCAGATGGTAGTCATCTGAAGCAAGGCCTTCATAAATGACCAAAGTACACAGGTAGGTTTGTATGGGAGAAGGCAGTCCTTCATATGTAATATATGTATAAAAGAGATAGAATCAGAGATGCCATTGGGATGGGGCTAAGCCATTACAAATCAGCCCTGCGCCTCTCTGTTATGGTTAATGTTTCTTGGCATTATGAACAGGGATGGAATATTGAGACCAAGAGCAGTTAATCTGGCTGTGATCAAGTCTTTGGAACAAAACTAGCATAATACAGGAGTTCTGTGAACTGAACGCTTATTATTTTTGCTTGAATTTTAAGAACAGCTGCTGGGAGCAGCAAATTAAATGAGAACAGTGGGTGGAGAAAGGAGTGTTTCACCTTTCACCTGGCACAATATTTTCTACTTTGAGTCCTGCCCAACTCAAAATTGTTGCGCGGGGGGGGGGGGGAGATATAATATAGGGCATTTCATAGCATCTAAGGGTTGAGTGGGGTGAGGAGTTTTTCACTGCAGAAAAAACCTTGTAGAGAAAGAGCTCAACAACTGCTTTCCAAAGCCATTGTTCTTATTTGCAGCTAACAAGCAACTAATTTTTAAGTACAAACAAAAATGTTGCAAAATCTAATCACGCTTTTCCTACATCATGCCTGTTTTTCTCCTTGGTCATTTGAAATAGTATCTTCCATTGACCCCTTGCAGGAAAGGATGTTTGCCCTCTGCCTCATTATAAATAAGATAAACGAGATCATTACTTGTGGATTTAAAATATAAATAATTGATCAGTATTAGAACCCCATCCTCCCCACAAATAAACTTTAATGTGATTAATAGCTTTGTGTTTTTTCAAGGCCCAGAATGCAAATATAAGAGTTCTTCAATTAACATGTAAATGATAGGTTTGGCTCCAATATTCTAAGAGAACTCTGAGCATTGGTACTGCAAGCCCTGAAAATCTTTTAACCTCATTCTTCACTCCTCCCATGTGCTGTGTCTCATGCCCCATCTTCTAGTTTTATTCAGAGGTTCCCATTTCCCCACCTCAGCGCTCATTTCTGTCCATCTCTGACCTTTGCCTGGGCATGAAGGACTTTTGCAGACACTTAAGGATATTTAAAAGATAGGTGTTCTTTGTTGCAGCAAAACTTCTTTCTATGCTGTGTGTACTTATTATTATTATTATTATTATTATTACTATTATTACTACTATTACTATTACTATTTCTCCTAACGGCATGTCTTTGAGACTCCAGGAGACAAAGTTGGGTTTCTGGTGCAATGTTGATAGCAAAGTATGAAGGACAGAGAGGTAACAAAGAAGGCAACTTGCTAATGCAAAAGCAGTGTACTGAAAGTCACTTTTATTTCTTATTTATAATCTACATGCACACTCTGGATAATAGATGACAACGCTCATTCAGTACTTTAACTTCAAAGCAGAGAGAAGGCATGGATGACAGAGCTGGGAGCTGGAACACAAAGGTACTAACAACAAGAGGGAAAATGCCTGTTTACTGGATTGCATTTGTTAGCACGCTGTCTTCGGATATTGTTCCCCCAGGAATAGCAAGAATATGTGCTGCAAGAACAATGATTTAACATCTGAAAATGGTACTTAAAGAGTTTTCTGTCTGGTAGTAATGTGATGAAGGCTTCTGAATGGAACCTGGGGACTTCATTTCTTCTGTTTATCTATGTGTCTCTCTGGTTTTAGTCAGCGGTAATTGCATATTTAACCCCTTAAATAGATATAACCCTCTCAGCCTCAACTGTTTCTCTCCCCCCCCTTTTTTTGGTATCACATCTGCTTACGTTACAGAACAGCTGTACTGTTTGAATCCTCTTGCCAAAAGGGAAACTCTCTGAAAATTCAAAAGAATTTTGAAAACTTCTTTGCCTGGGCTCCACCTATTCACCCTAACATTGCGGGTAGGGGGTGGAGGCTATTTGACTCTGGCTAATAGGAGCTCTGATAGCTGTGTTAATGGGATTCAAGATAGGTAGGAGCCTTATAGATGTGTGTGTGTATTTTTTGAAATAAAGAATAATATAGGAGATACCTAAATCAACAATATAAATGTGCTGATCGCTTAATTAGATCTTTTCTTGGGGGGCTTGGTTAATAGCATATGTGAAACAAATGTTAACAAATATTAATATAAATTGCTTAATTGTATCAAAATCCCAAATTCCTCTAAAAGGAGAGGAATTTTGCTTTTATGTAAAGAGGGAATTTGCAGCTATCCAGTTGGAATTAAAGGTGCTCTGAGGAAAGCAAGAAGAGGTACTTTTTAAAAAGTTTATTTTCATGATATTTAAATTGACACCAGTGGGTATTTTTTTTTAATTAGTGCCTCTTTAAAATGTGCACTTGTCTCCATAAGTCATTTTGGCAAATTTGACTCATTCATATCGTACTAGCTGCTGTAAAAGAGGCCAGCACAGCCTGCAGGAATCAGAATTAAAAGTTTCTGCAAGCTGTTGTCGACATGAACCACATCTCATTAACTTAAAAAATGGAGATTATTTGCCTGAAAGCTTGATTTGACTAACAGTAATCAAATATTAGGCTGAACATAGAAAAGGGAGGCGGAGGGGGAAGAGAGAAGCTTCACTGTTGTGATCTGTATCGTTAAGCGTTTTGTGGTTTGTTTTAAATAGCTGTATAAGATTTCTGTTTTGACAAACATAACAGGGGAGGGGGGGAGAAAAGAGTAACAAATAGACATATGGCTTTGAAAATAATCTCAGGTTGGTTTCATTTTACATTCAGACATGTTAACTATGAAGTTTGTCAGAGAGGAATATGATTTCTCTGTGGCTTCTTTCGTTAAGTAGACAGAATTAATTAGCTTACGTAGTTTCCCTGTGAATGATTCAAGTTTAAGTACTGAAAATCAGTTCTCTTTCACACTTATCTTTTCCTTTTTTTTTCATCTGCTAAATAGGCATGAACCTCAAATTTATACCCTAGGTTCATTTTATTGTTTTAACTAAATATGATGAAGTAGGTTGTAAAATTGTGCATAAAATCAGCCCAAATAGAAAGCTGCCTTTCTTATCTCTCGTGCATTTGTTAAATAGCTTGTTAGTTCAATTAAGTATCTTGAAGCTAAATCTCTTTTGGGCAATAATTAAGGTATTTCAATTGCTTTTGATTTTCATAAGAATAGTGTATTAGTGCTTTTGGGATTCCACGTTAAACAGGAGATGTAGCTTAGAATAAACTCTAGTGCACATCACAGGGGTGGGGGGGGGGTGTTAAACAAAAGAAGATAAAGTCGTGTGCGTGTGTGTGTTTTATGTCTCTGAACTGAGAACATGTGCTGCATTTTAGTAAAAGAACATGAGCCTTGAATGTAAGTAACTGGTTTTTGCATTAGGTACTCCCTGGAGGTAGCAGAAAAATATCATGTCCCTGCATGAAATGCGAATGTGAAATCTACCAGAAAGAAATATTTATGACCATTTTATGCTTGATTAGACTGGGATGACATCTGTTAGAAGACAGGGACTGGACAAAGAGAGAGACGCTGGAGGGCAAATGTTAACAGAGTTGTTTAGATGATGCTGGGGCAGAAGCGTCCATTTACTGCCAGGCAAAACATAGGAATTGTGTTAGCAAAGAGCACAGCTGACAAGAATTCACTCTGATGGAGACACTGTATGCTGCTTAGCTGAAATACTAAAATGCAGCTGTTGATATTCACCACGCTACCCACCATTCATTGTCAGGTATCTGTGCTAAACACAGATACTGTAACTTTCCTGAACCAGAGACATTAACAAAGTTACATCAATATCAATCCACCATTTAAAGAAAAAGGAAGTGAAAGATCTACTTCTTTTTCTCCTCCTTCTTTTGCTTCTTCTGGGAGAAATTTTAAACAAGTCACTGTCTAGCTGTTCAAAGGAGCACTATGAAGTGTGTCTCCCTTTTGGAAATTCCATTTGCAACAAGCAGTGCTGCAGTTGCCAAAGCAATTGTTCCCATTTCATTTAGTTTGTGTAAAAATACACTTTTGCTCCCTAGCCTGTGACCTTTCTGTTTTTTCTGTGAATAAGACCCAGTCCCTCGGGTTGGATTGCACTTCTCATTTGAAGGCAAGGGGCCAGGTTCTGACCTCATGTATACTGGTGTAAAATCTGGATTTCATCACCAAAAGTCACTAGCATTATGGAAGAGATTGACACTAGATCCAGCTGTTGAACCCTTTCAACTGGTGTGGACATACAACTTAAAAGTGCTGAATAAACTTGCAGTTATTAACGGTTTTGTGTTAAATGCATAAATGTATGAATACTGCTTGTTTGTATCTGCAGAATCTCTCTCTCTCTCTCTCTCTCTCTCTCTCTCTCTCTCTCTCTCTCTCTCTCTCTCTCTCTCGTCCTTGCCAGCCCTCCCCCCCTCCCCATTGCTCTGTCTGGAATGCTTATGGGAAATGTGATTTTGTTTTTGTTTGCAGCAGTTCTCTTGTTTTGATTTTGTCTGAGCGGTATGGAAAACAGTACGTCAATTGGAGTGGGTGTTTTGTCTATTGGCCATTTGGCCATTGCATGTATATTTCTCATACTTAACACATGATGACAAGGGAGCCCAAATGGCATCCTTTTTTGCTTTGGCTTTTCAGTGCAATAATAGGGAAAAGAAAACAAAAGTTAATAGATGTAGCAGTTTTTATATTGTTCCCTTGCTGATAGATGACTCTGGGGCTCCCCCCCCCCCCCTCACCATAGTTAAGGGGCTGTTTAGACAAAGGTCAGATGAAAACATATATCATTCCCCCTAATAAACTGATATGGATGATGTCACACATTTTGCATATAGTTGTGAAAAATGGTAACTTAAGTAGCAAAACCTATAAAAAGGCAATAAACAATTTTAATATCATTAGTTTGATTAGTTTATGGTACTTTTACCTGGGTTTTAGACAGAATGTAGCAGAAGCTGTTCTAATAAATGTCCTTTAATTAAAAATGATTTAAAATAAATTTCTGACTTGAAAACATAATACGTTGTCCCCCAAGCTTTACTTAAAACTGATGACTGAAACGATTTAAATGTAGGTTGTTCTTATTCAAGCTATGGTATTTTTTTAAAAAAATCATGGTGGGGGTGCCTGTTTGAATCTATAGAATTCCACTAAGACTAGATAATTTTTACATGTAGTACAGAATGGGAAAGTATTATTAATTTTTCAATTTCTTTCTGTAGATATCTAATAATTGTACCCCTGGACTGCCAACGGCTCCCATTAAAGATTTAAAAAGCAAAAGAAAGGTAGAATCAAAAAGATGGTATTTTGGATTAAATAATGTAAAATATCTGCAGGGCAGTAGCAAAATGGAAAGCTTTTGGCAAAAGAAAATCCTGGTGTACTTTTTTTTTTTTTTGCTTGAAATGCACTTAAATACTGACATAGTTGCATGCATCTTGTCACAACCAGGATAGGAACTGTGTGGTGGTGGAGAATACCTGTGTGCATTTGTCCAAAATTTGATAACATTTTACAGAATACAAGTAGCAAATTGTATTTTACTTTCTTTAAAAAAAATAATCAAACTTGAAAACAAGGAAAACTCAAGAAAAAAAAGACACTTCATCCTTAGGTGCTTCATCCTTTTCCTAACAAATACATTCAAAGCTGTTTGAAAGGCCCAGCTAAACTCCTCCTCCCTTTCGCTATACTGTCTTTATCACTTTGCTCAGTTCCACATAATAACATCTTCATCTGAGATTGCTGTGGCACAGGGGAACTGCATTTGTTGATCAAATTTGGCTGGATAACACTGTGATCTCGTATCCTGAAGTGCGGAGATGTGCCTGGAATATGCAAGCACAAAGCTGGCCTCTTGATTGATTGATTCTGCCTGTCATAGAACAAGATAACTGGATCAGTAAATACCCTGTGCACTTCAACTTCATCTACACAATCAAAAGTGAGGGCATCATGGGGCTGAAAAATACTGAGGCATGATGGGAATATATGCATTTCACAGTGATAGCTAGGCACTTACCAACGAGAAAAGAAAGAGAAATTCATTGTGTGTGTTCATACATGAGCAAGAGTGAACATTGTACTAATTCCTGAATATCTGTCGGAGGTCAGATCAGTTCCAGCTTTTCTCCCTCCTCCTCCCCCGCTCCGTCCCCATGCACTATTGGTGTAACTCCACTGAGATCAAGTTGTCTGAGCTGAATAGATTTATCTCGGTGTAAAAGTAGAATTAGTGACATGGTGATAAAACAGGCTCTGGGTTTTATTTTTATAAAAATGTTTGGTTTGCCTTCTGTGGTTTTAATTGCATACTGTTAATCAAGGAGAACTAAAGTATTGGTGATTTTTATATAAAACATCTGGAAGTATTGAGTACCCTTTTTAAAAAGTCCTTTGGCTATTTTGCTACTTGAAATAACAATTTCTCTGCAGTTTAATCGAACATAAAGTCGTTCTTCTATTTTCTACTTTTAGGCTGGATTCAGATGTCACAAGCAAACCACAGTTTGAATTGACAGCAAGCCAAAGACAGTAGAGTCATGCTGTTTTACCTTTATCTGCCCTACCCCATGCCACACTGAAATTGCTCATAGAAAGTCTTCAGTAAACTGCAGTTTATTGTGATGTCCAAACTAGAGATGGGGATGAACCACAAAAAATCCGAACTATGAGGTTTGTGGATTTTCACGAACTAGGAACCATGAACTGGCACGAACTGGGGCAAATTTACAAACCAGTTCGTGGTTCGTGGGGTTTAAGTGGCCCTTTCTGGCAGTTGACAGTTTAAAGGGCCCTTTCCTGCCTTGCAAGTGGCAGGTCCCTTTAAACTATTAGCTGGCAGGCAGCGGGGGGGGGGGACCCTCCCTTGCCACCTGCCAGCTGATAGTTTAAAGGGACCTGCCTCTTGCAAGCGGCAGGACCCTTTAAACTGCCCAAACCCCAGCCCCAGCCCTACACTCACCTTGTCCTGCGGCGTCCTCCCCCTCCTCCTGCGAGGGATGGGAAGGCCGTTTCTGGCCTCTTCTGCCATTGCGTGGGCCCACGGGGTGGCGGAGGAAGCCAAAAATGGCCTTCCTGCCCCTCAAATGGCCACCACCATGGCAGCCATTTGAGGTACAAGAAGGCCATTTTTGGCCTCTTCCACCACCCTGCGGGGCCACACAGCAGCAGAAGAGGCCAAAAACGGCCTTCCTGCCCCTCGCGTGAGGAGGGGGAGGACAACCCGGGCCCGCAGGGCAAGGCAAGTGTGGGGGTGGGGTGGGGGCTGGGATCTGGGCAGTTTAAAGGGCCCTGCGACGTGCAAGTGACAGGTCCCTTTAAACTATCAGCTGGCAGGCGGCAATGGAGGATCCCCCCCGCCGCCTACCAGCTGATATTTTAAAGGGACATGCCATTTGCAAGCCACAGGAAAAGTTTATGTGGCCATTTCCCCATTTAAACTGCTCGTTTATGACCCAAACAAACCAGTAGACCAGTTTGTGGAAGTTTGTGGAAACGAGCTTCCACGAACCACTGGTTTGCGAACTACGAACTGGCCTGGTTCTTGCGGCTTTTTTGGGTCATAATTCGATTTATGCCCATCTCTAGTCCGAACTAGGAACTTCAGCAAATAATTTTCCTCACAACCTTGCTTACAAAGCAGGATTCTGAAATAAATGGAGATGTGTTTGTGATATCTGGGTGGAACCATGCACTCTTCTTTTTTTTTCAGGATTGGGGAGGGTTTGATTAGAATGCACAGTGTTTAACCCATGAACCTACATTAGCGAGAGAGAATATTCAGACCTTTAGTAGGGTTGAGCCTCATATTTATGCTATATGTGCAGTACAAAAGTAAATTGATACAGCAATCATAGTTTTCTCTCTAACATCTTGGGAATTGTACTTCTGTCAGGGTGACTAACATTTATAGGTTTCGGATTCCATGTGTGTGAATCTTCAATACTGTTTGAAAATTTTACATAGTGGGAAACAATTTGGCATTGTATGCCCTGATTAGCCCTATTGTCAGGGGTGGTCAGGGGCAGAGGGTGGCGCTTGGGGAGAAATTATCATCACACCATCTATTGGTGTGTGGCATCCCACAAGGGGTGATACTCTCCCTTTTGTTGTTTAATCTTTATATGCACCCCCTTGCCCAGCTGGTACAGAGCTTCAGACTGTGCTGTCATCAGTTCACTGTTATCAGTTCACTGATGACACCCAGTTGTATCTGTTGATGGACAGCCAGCCTGGCTCTGCCCCAGATGACCTAGTTAGAGCTCTGGAGGTCATGTCTGGATGGGTGAAGCAGAGTTGATTGCAGCTGAATCCTATGAAGGCAGAGGTCCTGTACTTGGATCGTGGGCTGCGGGATCCAGCTCCCGGCTTTCGATGGGGCACTGCTTGTGCCCTCTCTGGCCATCAAGAGTCTGGGAATAGCGTTAGATACATCCTTATCAATGGAGGCCCAGGTCACCAGTCTGCTTTTTTTCATTGTCAGCAGGTCAGGCAGCTGGGCCCCTATCTTTCGACCTGTACTCTAACAACAGTGATCCGTGTAACGGTCACCTCCAAGTTGGACTACTGTAACTCGCTCTATGCAGGGCTTTCCTTGGATCTGATCTAGAAAGTACAACAGGTCCAGTACGCTGCTGCACACACCCTTACAGGTACTCCATATAGGGCACATATTACTCTCATCTTGCAGCAGCTACACTGGCTCCCCATAGCATTCTGGGTCAGATTCAAGGTTTTGGCTCTGACCCTTAGTGGACAAGGATCAGTATAGCTGCGGGCCCGCCTCTTGCCATATGTACTCCGGAAAGTACTTAGATCAGCTGATAAATGTTTGCTAGTAGTCCCTGGCCCCAGGGAGGCTGGAGTAGCCTCGGCCAGAGCCAGGGCCTTTTTGGTCGTGGCTCCAAAATGGTGGAACTCTCTATTGGTAGATACGCGGGCCCACCAAGATCTTTTATCCCTTTATAAGTTTTGTCATTTTTGTTGAAATAAAGCACCATATGTCAAAAGACAATAAGGCTTAATATGATTCATCCTGCTGAATCCGAGGTCATGTTTATTTATGTATTTAGTTTATTTATACCCCCAGGGGTCATTTCCTAGAAAAAGAACTGCAGGAACTCATTAGCATAACTCATTAGCATCTGCCACACACCCTGACATCACCGGAAGTGTGTCAGAAGGCAACATCCACCCCTCAGGCCCCTTTCCGCAAAAATCTCCAGGTATTTCCTTAAAGCAGAATGAACTGAAAGTAGCTTACCTTCCTCTGGAGAGCCAGCCCTGCTTGCACCCACGCACTCACTTTCTCTCACAAGTCACAAATGAAAATAAAGCAACATGAATTCCAAGCAGCTTACGTTCCTTTTGGAGCTCAGCACCACTCAGCTTGCACTCATTCACTCATTTTCTCTCCCCCCACCCTCACGAGTGGCAAATGAAAGTAAAGGAGCAGAGCAGAGCAGAATGAATCCAAGCAGCTTGTGTTCCTTTGGAGCTCAGCACCACTCACCTTGCACTCATTCATTCATTTTTTCTCTCTCTCTCCATCCCCCCCTCAAGTCACAAATGAAAGTAAAGGAGCAGAGCAGAATGAATCCAAGCAGCTTGCATTCCTTTGGAGCTCAGCACCACTCACCTTGCACTCATTCACTCATTTTTCTCTCCCCTCACCCGTCACAAATGCATGTAAAGGAGCAAAGCAGAATGAATCCAAGCAGCTCACTGTTCCTTTGAAGCCCAGCCCCACTCGCCTTGCATTCATTCACTCATTTTCTCTCTCTCTCTCTCTCTCCCCCCTGATCACAAATGAAAGTAAAGGAGCAGAGCAGAATGAATCCAAGCAGCTTGCATTCCTTTGGAGCTCAGCACCACTCGGCTTGCACTCATTCACTCATTTTCTCTCTCCCTCCCGCCCAGTTACAAATGAAAGTAAAGGAGCAGAGTAGAATGAATCCAAGCAGCTTGCGTTCCTTTGAAGCCCAGCCCCACTCGGCACTCGGAGGAAAAGGAATCACGTGGGCGGGGCCAAAACCCACGTGACCTCTTTTCATATCTACTGGAACGCCATTCCTGTGTGTTCCGGCTCCAAATGAGCCCTGTATACCCCACCTTTTTGCCCATGGGGACCAATGGTAGTTTGCACCCATCTTCTCTCCTCTTTGGATGAACTAGAAATATTTTTATTTACTTCATTTATATCTCATCTTTATCTCCAAGGGGGACTCAACACAGCTTACATCATTCTCCTCTCCTCCTCCTTCTACCCAATGGGAGGGTAGAGGAACCTGGCAACCCTAGCTCCAGGTTCATCTTAAAAGTTAGCAAATATACCCCACAGCCTGGGATCTCAGAACTGCTGAGTTAAATAAACCCTAGGTAAATATGGTGTATATTATGACAATGGTACTTATTTGATTACTGTGGTACAGAGTGCTGTACAAAATGGTTGGGAAAAGAATTCTTGAAGGACATTGAACTTCTTACCTTTGATGGGTTTCAGTTAAGAGCCATAGGGTTATACTAGATCCAGCACTGCTGCTGGAGAAGCAAGCAAATGCAGCTGCAAAAAAGGCCTTCTCCCAACTTAGACCAGCCTGAAAGATGGCTCCCTACCTCGACATGGCCGATCTGGCCATCTGGATTCATGTTGTGGTAACGTTGAGCCTAGACTACTGTAATGCACTTTACATAATTCTCCCTACTAAGTCAACTTGGAGAGTACAGTTGGTGTGAAATGCTGCAGCTGGTTTACTTTCAGGAGCTAGATGGAACATGCATATCACTTTCATTCTGTAGTCACTCCATTAGCTTCCCAACAGTTACTGGGCTCAATTCAAGGTCATGACTGTCACATTCAAGGCCCTTCATGGCTTTGGCCCCTCATATCTGTGCAACCTCCCTCCCTCCCTCATAGCATTTAGAAAATACAGCTGTGGTTACTAAGAGTCAGCATGGGTTCCTCAAAAAATGTCAGACTAACCTTATCTCCTTTTTTGGGAGAATTACTACTTGAGTGGATCATAGGAATGCTGCAGACATAGTTTCTTTTGATTTCAAAAAGGCTTTTGATAAGGTTCCACATGATATTCTGGTTGACAAGTTGGTAAAATGTAGTTTGAATCCTATAACTGTTAGGTGGGTTTGTAACTGGTTGACAGATTGCCCCAAAGAGAACTTATAAATGGTTTCTTTTCTTCTTGGAGAGGGGTGTCAAGTGGAGTACTTCAGGGATCTGTCCTGGGCCTTGCGTCGTTCAACACCTTTATAAATGTCTTAGATGAAGGAATAGAGGGCATGCTTATTAAATTTGCAGATTATACTAAATTGGGTGGGGTTGAAAACACAGTAGAAGACAGAAGGAAGATTCAAGTGATCTTGACAGGCTAGAAAACTGGTCTAGAACTAACAAAATGAATTTCAAGAGAGAAATATAAAGTTCTGCATTTAAGTAGGAAAAGTCAAAGGCCCACTTATAGAATGAGGTAGACCTGTCTCGGCAGTAGTACATGTGAAAAGAATCTAGGAGTCTTAGTAGATTATATACTGAACATGAGTTAGCAATGTGATGATGTAGCTAAAAAGGCAAATGCAATTTTAGGCTGTACCAAGAAAAGTATAGTGTCCAGATCACGTGAGGTGATGGTATCACTTTACTCTGCTCTAGTTAGACCTCATTTGGTGTACAGTTTTGGGCACCACGTTTAAGAAGGATGTTGACAAGCCTGAACATGTCCAAAAGAGGGCAGCAAAGATGGTGAGGGGTCTGGAGACCGAGTTCTATGAGGAAAGGTTGAAGGAGCTGGGTATTAGCCTGGACTGGAAGCGACTAAGAGGTGATATGATAGCCCTCTTCAAGTGTTTGAAGGGCTGCCACAGAGGATGGAGCAGAGTTGTTTTCTGTTGCCCCAGTGGTTTGGGCCAGAAACAATAGGTTAAAATTAAATCAAAAGAGTTTTTGGCTAAACTTTAGTAAGAACTTCCTGACATAGCAGTTCCTCAGTGGAACAAGCTTCCTCAGGAGGTGGTGGGTTCTCCTTCCTTGGAGGTATTTAAGAAGAGGCTAGATGGTCATCTTACAACTCTGATGATTCTCTGACTTAATATGAATGTACACAGATCAAGAGAAGGAGTGCATGAAGAGATGAGCTGGTACTTCACTCTTATGGCCCTTTCTTATATGGACGGGGTAATACTGATCGCCACTTTGGGGTCAGGATGAATTTTGCCCCAGGCCAGATTGGCCAGGGATCCTAGAAGTTTTTTGCCTTCTTCTGGGCATAAAGCAGGGGTCACTGAGGGAGGTGGGTGGATAGCTGTGAATTTTCTGCATTGTTAAAGGGGGCGGTACTAGATGACCCTTGGAGTCCCTTCCAGTTCTATGTTTCTATGCTTCCCTGTGTTCTCCCATAACAGCTTCACTTATCTGAACTGAGTGAGCCTTGACCTTCCATGGAAGTGAGCGCCTCTCTACTTGTCTTCCAGGATTGCTTTGCTCATAGAGACTGCTGCTCTGTGCACCTTGGGGTGATCTTGCTGGTACTTGGCAACTGTTGTTTGGTGCACTGCAGGAGTAGGATGTGCATATTTCTTTGCCACATCTCTAAGTTGCTTCTGCCTTTTAGCGTCGGTGTATCTTGCACGACATCTGCCAGAAGGCTTCTTGGCAGCAGTAAGAGGTGATGGCTGCAAGAGGTGTGAGGTGGAGTTAGACTGAGGGAGGGGTGGTGTGGTGGGCACTTCAGCAGGTTCATATGAGAGGTTCACATTGAAATGGCGCCTAGAAAGGTCGTGCACCATCTCTAGAGATGGGCACAGACTAGAGATGGGCACGAACCCATCTAAAGTTAGTCACGAGCCAAGTCGGTTTGTGGTTCGCAAACCAGTGGTTTGTGGAAGCTCGTTTTCCATGAACTTCCACAAACTGGTCATCCGGTTTGTGTTAAACCCCAATGCCCCTTTCTGTGCCGCTGCAAAGTGGCACAGAAAGGGGCATTTAAACCCGCAGATCAGCTGCTTATTGGGGAGATCCTTTTGAACTTGTCGGGGAGATCCTTTTAAACAAGCTGATCATTTAAACAGCAGGGCTTGGCTGCTTGGCCAGGAGTTCTCAGCCAGCCAAGCCCCACCCGCTGTTTAAATGGCCATTTCTCTGCCCCTCTGAGCTGCGGGGAAATGCCCATTTACACAGCAGGGCTTGGCTGCCTGGCCAGGAGTTCCCAGCCAGTCAGCCAAGCCCCACCCACAGTTTAAATGGGCATTTCTCGAGCGATGGGGAAATGTCCATTTAAACAGCAAGTGGGGCTTGGCTGGCCAGTGGGAGCTCCTAGCCAGCCAGCCAAGTCCGGTCACGGTTTAAATTGACATTTTCCCCCGCTTGGAGCAGCGGGGAAATGTCCATTTAAATAGCGGGTGGGGCTTGGCTGGCCACCGTTAACTCCTGGCCAGGCAGTCAAGCCCCGCTTTTTAAATGATCGGCTGCTTGTCAGGGATCTCCCCGACAAGCAGTTTATCTGGGGGTTTAAATGCCCCTTTCCGTGCCACTTCACAGCTTGGATCACTGGCTTGGATCAGCTGCTTGTTGGGGAGATCCCCAACGAGCAGCTGATCAGCAGGTTTAAATGCTCCTTTCTATGCCACTGTGAAGCGTCACGGAAAGGGGCATTTAAACCCCACGAACCATGAACTGGGGCAAAGTTCGTGAAAGTTCGTGATTTGTGAAACGCCATAAACCACACAGTTTGTTTTTTCTCTGGTTCATGCCCACCTCTAGCTAGGACTAGAGCGATCTGGGTTAATCAAAAACCCCACTCAGCCATGAGCTTCTATAAATGTCCTTGCTCCAGAATACTCTCTTAGCCTTCCCTACTTCACAGGGTTGTTATGATGATAAAATGAAAGAGAGAAGGGCCAATTCCAGACGGCCCTCCTCGTCCCGAAAGGTTGATGACGCGCGATGTTTCGGGATGGGGAGGGCCGTCTGGAATCGGCCTAGGTTTATAGCACCCAGGGCTCCCTGGAGGAATGACAGGATTTTAAAAAGTAGCAAATAGAGCAAGTCATGGCAGATTAATTCATGCTCCTCTAATTCTGTGCATTTGAAAGTAACAAGATCCTTGCAAGTTATCTAAAATCAAATAGCAGTGGTAGAAGAAGAAGTGGTAGAGTGCATAAAATAAATGTAAATTTTCCATTGGTATCAGCCAGTGATGGATTTCAACATAATCTTGATAGTGCATAAACCCATGTTTACAAATGAGAGATTTATATTTTAAAAAGCTGTGAATCCTCTTTAATATGAAGCAAATTGTTTAAAAAAAATAGAACCTTCCAAATATTTCAGTGTACTTGATCCTTGTTCTTCCTCCCTTTATTCTTGAAGAATGCAGGTGGTAGGATAGGTAACAAATTTGTCTTTATAGAAAGTAGTGTAAGGTTTCTGAACATGAGGCACCAAATACAGATCGGTCAAGTTCACAACATTTAGTGATAACTCTGCATCCCTCCTCTATGGGGCCTTGTTTTCCTTGGCTAGAACTTCTCAAGGAGAGTGACATATTTATGTACAAAGCAAGTATTTAGTTTTGGAATTTACACATGTGAATGATGACCTGAACAGAATTCATTTATTTTTCCTCCTTTTCCTCTATAGCTCTTTGAAATGTGAGGTTACATATTGCAGACAAGTCTCAACATATCCACCCAGTGCTTGACCACCAGAATTAATAACTAGCCACATTCCTTGATGATTCTGTAGGGATTGGAAGCTAGGCAGCAGAGTTTGCTATGCAAGAGAGTTAATAAAATTTTTCATTGCTGGAGGAAAGCTTATATACAGTAGTCTGTTTGTCCTGTATTTCAACCACCTGAGTCAGAGCCAAAAAAGCAATTGTCTATTCCATATTTCAAACAGATGCTGAGGGACAGAAAAGGTGTCTAGAATTCACAGCAATAAAAAGGCTGACTCTTTAAGTTCCCTTGAAGGAAGTGAACCCATAAAAATGTTGCTGCCGACTTGTTTGTCCAGCCCTTTGAAGTATTTAACATTCATTTAGCCTGCAAATCATTACTGCTCAATGTTTCATTGAATTATCGAAGTCTGTTAAACACATAACCTTAGAGTGCACAAAAATTGATTCCTTTAGCAGATATATTAATTTAACAGTTATCCATTTAAAAGGGCATTATTGAAGCTGTCCACACTTATGTGCCAAGTAGTCACAGCAGGCACATGTTATAGACGTAAGCGTCATTTCAACATCATCATTATTTTTATGACCATTAATTTAGAATTACTGGAAAGTGAACCTTAAGCTGGGATTCTTCGAGACATTTCCTGTACCCTAAGCTGTTCACTTCTTGTTGGCGAACCATCAGCAAAAACCAAAGATGGTATCTAGTGTGTGTGTGGTGCGAACCAAAGCAAGTTTTTCTCAAGTTTCCATGAGAAGAAAAACAATAGCTTTGTAGACTCAAGTTGAGTTCACTTGGCCGGTTTTTGTGCTAGCCACCAGGTGATAGCAGGCATGGATAATATGTGACAGGCCTATCAACTCCCAACTGGGCTTCTATTGATGTTAATGATTGTTCCAAATCACACGTCTCCCATTTTCTAGAGATGATGAACCAATGCCTTCTCTCCTATGTCTCTTCCTCCAGAGGTGTCACTGAGAGACTGAGCTTAGCAGCACAAAATGCCATCAGCTGTGAGTGAAACAAGAATATTAGAAATCACTATTAGGGCTAACTTAGGAAAAAATAATAACATGGGGGTGGAGGGTGTCAATTGAAAACCAGCAGGGTGGCAAACCTATTGTACTGTAGTGGTTATGCAGCAGCCTCCAGGCCTTTATGGTGATTGGTGACACACTAGAGATATTGTCAAATTGCCTTTTTTATTGGTTCTTGAGCCTTCTGTATTAAAATACAATTCTTTGGAAGAAGTGAAGAGAATCCTTATATTCAGAGATAAACGTGACCCCTACCCACTCCAGAAAATATGGATGTGAAGCTAAATTTCATTGGCATTCATTGAAAAATTCTCTTATTTGTACCCAGTAAATAATCCTTATACTTTAATTTTGGATTTTAATTCCATAGCATGTCTTTTAATGAAGCAGAATACTAAATGGATGGGATTTGTCCCCTCGTTTCTTCACTGGAATTGGCCTTTGGAAAGGGTATGTTATGTGTGAGCATGTAGGGGGGGGGGATGACTAAAGCAAAACAAAAAATACACAAGGAAATTAAGAGGATTCTAGAGCTGCTTGAAGTAGTGTATTCAATCTGACAATTTAGTTTATGATAATCCAAAGATTAAAAAGAACCAATCATGTGTGATTTTTTACAGTAATAAATATACTTTACATAGAAGAAAGAAAAAGTCAGTGTGTGTGAACATGTCAAATGGTTCTAAACAATCCAGCAATACCAAAGAGAAAACCTATATGCAATACTTGTTATTTTAATCGCATTTTTATCCTACTCTACCTCAAAGGGGCTCAGGGTAGCATAAAAAGGGAAGATACCTTCCTCTCTCCCTCCTCTTTTCTGAGTTCAGACTTATTTAATAATATTAAGTTGGGTCATGCAGAGGATTTCCACAAATGGAATGGAGCCAATTTCCACCGGTCGTAATACTGTTCTTTCTGTGAGCTTTGTGAGCTGTAAGAACTGGGTAAGGTGCAATTGTGCTTTCCTGTTTGTCTGCGCATGGAAGGTTATTTCTGTCTCATTTGGTGTAAGTGATTTTTAGGGTATGTGCCTGTGTAGAAGTGATATAAGGGAAGGGGGAAGGAGTAAGAATCTCCACTGAAGTATTGGCAGGCAGAGGGAAGTATAATGGTGGGTCATGTGACAGAATATCCCTGGACACAGATGTCTCGAGCAACTATTGCCCATGCCTGATATCCCATTCCTGGTGCATGAGTGTGTGGTAGCTGTGCAACTTCAGATGGTCTTGGAATAAGCAGATTATCTAGGCTCATTTCAGTTTGCATTCAGGATTAGGTTTGGGATAGATGTTCCACCAGGCATATGGCTGAGGCCGGCATTAGGTCCATCAAATGAGCCTCCCTAACAGTCTCCTGCCAGCGGAGGGGAGGGGAGTTATATAGTCGTCTGTATAGTGACTTGCCTCCCACACATGCGATGTCATAGTGCAATATCAACTTGTACCTCCCCCTTCTTTATGTTTGGTGGGCAGGGAAGTGTGTGAAGAGGCCCCATCCTGGGATGTTGGAACTTGTATTCTTCATTCTCAGCACTGAAAGCGATATCCTTTTGAGATGATTGTTTTTATTGTTTATCTTGTGTATTTTCCTAATGTTGTAACCTGCCCTGAGCCCACTCGCTGGGAGGGGGGGGGGGGCTAAAAATCAAATAAACTCAAACACCTTAGACACTCTGATTAATGTTCCCTGGGAGAGTGACAGAGAGCATGTCCTTGCTTGTTTTCCTAGAACTAATGGCAAGTTTTGATACCGTCCACAACAGTATCCTTTTATAGGGGCTGGCTAAATCAGAACTAAGGTGGAATGTACTGTGCTTCAGTAGTTCTGCTCCTTTCTAGCCGCTGCTTTTAAAGGATGTAGTTGGACAATAATGTTACTCTGTCTCATGGCATTTATGCTAGGAGGTCCCAAAAAGATCAATCCTATCTCCCGTGCTATTTAACGTTTACATGACACCACGGGAAGAGATCATCCAGAGATTTGAAATGACTGCTTGTGAGAGCTTCCTTAGGATATGTGCATATGGTGCTGCCTTGCAGTAAGCAAGATGGGGTATGCAGCGACTCTTACAGGTCTTCCATATAGCATGAAAACACCATTACCTCATGTAAGTAGATTTCTGGGGGAAGTTGTAAACCAGATCACTGAAAAGCCATCCAGAATACCTAGTAAAAAAGTATGCATTATTATTTTGGGGGGAGGGGGCGAGGAATCTGTTCTTCAACGTCTTGCTTTTTACATGTGAGCGTATAGAGGCTTGCTTGTAGCTCATGTGTTAATCTTGCACACAAAAAGGCCTTTTTTGTTACATGCTGGATACCTAGGGTATATACAGATACTTAATGTGAAAACAGCTTTGCCGGCACAAATATGAAAGTGAATTCAAAGGCTAGCAGTAAATATTGGTCCTCTCCTGAAGAAAAGCAGTATGGAACAAAATCTGCAAGCTCTACACACAGCATATGAATACATTTTATTTAAAATTGGCATGTAGCTTGTCTTTCAATTATTTTTTCCCTGACAAACACATTCATTATGCTATATGCTCAGAAAATTCTGCTTTCTGTGTTATCAATAAATGTTAACAATATGTTTATTCTTGAGCTTCATATTTCTGGATGAGCTGCAGACTGGTAATAAATGGCCTGGGCATGTCACAACATCTAATTGTATTTTACTTTGGTTTCCATATCTCCCCCCTAAAGAACATGCACTTTGAAAGCTTGCAGAAATATTTCAACCAGTTGGCCCAGTGAATGACTGTCTGTCCTAGGTCTTAGGTGGAAGTCTATCACATCACCTGCTATCTGATCCTTTTCACTGGAGATGCTGGGGGTGGAACCTGGGACCTTCTGCATGCCAAGGAGATGCTCTACCACTACCCACAGCTCCTGTCCTCTAATACAGGATACCACCTCAAGTCACTAATTTTACACTAATGGCATCTGTGCAATTAATGTTGTTGAAGGCTCCATGCAGTCAAACTTGGGTTGTGATTAAGTAAATGACATGAGAGCTCCCACCATTGGCTTCTTTTGAACTACACTGTTAAAGGTCTTTAAGCATATTTGTCAGTTGGTACTGGCTCCATGCTTGCCACTGGCTCCACTTTCCACTGGCTCCATATGTTATTTTGGTTCCATGACCTGGTTTCTTAATCCTTGGGTAAGTAATAAACAGATTATAATAATGGTTTCATTTCTTTGATTCATGTGATGCTTCTGCCTTTGCAGTTTCTCTGGATAGTCTCTTATAACTGAAGAGCCTACAGTCACATTGTTTCTTCATATCCCCCAACTCACTTATCAGCCACTTCCCATCTACTCCTTTTTATGGTCCCATGGTCGCTGCACAGACCAACTGTCCAGCTCTAGGACTCTAGGGTTGGAGGTGATTACTTCTGTTTGCTTGAGCCAGCAAACACAGCCATTGGGGAATCAGAGCAAATGAATAAAGAAGCCACCCTGGCAAAATGGCTGCAAGAATACCGGACCTGTATACTGGGGTTGATTACAAGTGACAGTTTAAGGTATTTGTCAAAACGTTTTTATGGCTTGGAAAGAGATGTGGGTGTGAATTTCTCAACTTCCTTATAATCTGCTGGAATGTGGAAGAATTAGCAATTCAATCAGACTGCCAATTTTCACTAGATTCTACCTTCGAAGACCGTAAGAGCCAGTTAAGTTTTCCTGAGCAAATGTATTTTATTTATTTGAAACAATTGTTTATTGCCCTTCTAACCAAAATAGGGTTCCCAAAGCAGCGAACATTAAAACACTTAACAATTTAAAACATTTTAAAACAATTTAAATGTAAAACAATGTTTAAAATAGTATTTAAAAATTCAGTAAACACACACACAAACACACAACACAAGGATCAGGGAGGGGACCAATAACATTCATTGGCGGTATGTCAGACAAAACAAAAAAGTCTTTACCCACTGGTGGAAGACAGCAATAGAGGGGGGAGAGATGAGTTTCCCTGGGGTACCACAACTGAGGGCCAAGCTACAAGTGACGAATGACACTTGCCTGGCAAGTGAACAGACTCACGTGTATTCCTCCCTGTTCACTTGCCATTCACTTGCGCTCCACTTGATCAAGTGAACAGGGAGGAATACACGTGAGTCTGTTCACTTGCCAGGCAAGTGTCATTCATCACTTGTAGCTTGGCCCTGAGTAGGCACTTTCTTGGGTTCCCACTCTTCTAGCCTCTGATGGTGGGGCACCCAAAGCAGGAGCTTTGAAGATGACCTGAGTGACCAGTTAGGTTCATATGGGAGAAGGCAGTCCTTAACATACACTGGTTCCAAGCCATATAAGGCGTTAAAGAAGAATACCAGCATCTTGAATTGTGCCTGGAAACAAAGAGAGAGCCAGTGCAGATGGAACATGATGGAAGTGATATGTTCCCTATGGCCCACTCTAATCAACATTCTGGCCACAGCATTCTGTACTGACTGGAGCTTCTGGACAGTCTTGAATGGCATCCTGGAACAAAATCCTGGAGCAAAAGCAGTGGGCACGGCTTTTAAGCAGAAAAGCCCACTGGTTTGAATTCTGATAATACAGTCCTAACAGCCAACTTCTAACCTTTGTAACATTAACCATTTTCTGCTTTTCTCATGCATGAGTTAACAATAGGGTTCGAATTGCACAAGTGAATGTGGCTGTGCTTATTTATATATATATATATTTAAAAAATACATATCCTATTCAGGGTGCGTGTCATTGGGAATTGGTGATGAGCATCGAATCAAATGCTTAAAGTCATTATACCAGCCTCCCGCATGCAAGCCCTGTCAAGAATGTTCTGTGTGATGAGTAGATTCCCTTTTTAATGACTAGCAGGCAGCTAGTGCACCCGTCAGAATATGCCGAGGTACCGCAGAGAAATGAAGATGCACATGTGTATGTGTCAAATGTTGGAGAGCAGAAGCTTTTGCTATAAATACTATTTCATCACATTTCCTCTTACATTTCAGTTTTATAAGCCTGTGTATAAGATTTCAGCACACACACAAAACCCCACTACAGTGGAAAAACAACATAGGCTCCTTGACTTTTTCAAATAATCATGCTTAGAGGGGAAAGGTAAATAAACTGCTAAGCGTAGCCAGTATGACAACTTTCTTAGCTCAAAAGTTGGAGTTATATGGAAGGTGAAACAAAAGACTATTAGATCAAGAAGGAGAACACCTGTGCGTACATATTTATAAGGGAGCTGTTAGTGTTTATCGGTAGTCCCTCTTGTTTTTTCCTTCTTTTTGTTAGGGATCTTAAATATGGAATCCAACTACTGCCAAGGACTGATTTTTTAACTGTCAGACTAAGTAGCACACACCCATACTGGTAGACACCAGTAGCAACAAGCTCTTCTACAAATTACAAAAATATTTGCAGGGAGACCATCCTCCACACTACCCAGAAAACATATACAAGGTGCTCATTCTTATTTTTGCACCCTAAACTCCGTTGTAGTGGAAGATTTAGGTTGCATTTTACTGCAGTACCCTCTTCATATTATCAACGTCCTAGTTTGCATGGCTGGGTATCAGAATTTATTTATAGGAAAAGATGAGCCTAGGGCTGTGCGCTTTGGGGTTTTGCTTCGGGTAAAGTTACCTGAAGCAACCCAATTTGGAATGCTTCGGAATACCAAAGTAAAGCTTTCCGAAGCAATCGGAAATGCTTTGGGACTTGTTTAAAGGTCCCCGCCGCTGCTTGCAAGCAGCGACGGGGCCCTTTAAACATTAACCCCCACCTCCCCCGCCACCTACCTTGTGGTGGCTCCAGGCCGGCTCCTCTGCTGCCGCCGCGCCGCCACCTGAGCCTGCAGGGTGGTGGGGAAGGCCGGAGCCGCCGCCTCCGGTCCTTCCTGCCCCTCAAATGGCTGCAGCGTGCCAGCACCGCAGCGGCCATTTGAGGGACAGGAAGGGCCAGAGGAGGTGGCTCCGGCCTTCCCCACCACCCCACAGGCTCAGGCAGTGGCACAGCAGCAGAGGAGCTGGCTGGCTTCAGGCCATGCAGCCTTGTGCCACCGCCGCCGCACAGCTGATAACCCAGGTAAGTGGGTGGGGGTTGGAGGGATCTCCCCAGGGTTGGGTGGGGTGGAGGGGTCTCCCCGGGGGTGGGTGGGGGGTCTCCTCAGGGGGTGGGGAGTGGAGGGGTTGCTCCAGGGAGGGTGGGTGGTGGTGGTGGGGAGTTCCCCCCTCGC
This sequence comes from Eublepharis macularius, assembly GCF_028583425.1. Taxonomy (NCBI): domain Eukaryota; kingdom Metazoa; phylum Chordata; class Lepidosauria; order Squamata; family Eublepharidae; genus Eublepharis; species Eublepharis macularius. The sequence goes on from NC_072793.1 coordinate 140,687,408, forward strand.
TTCAGTATGCTCTGAATCTTCACAGAGCATACCGAAGGGATTCCCGAACCCCGAATCCGAAGCAGCTTGCCACTTTGGATTTCAGGGTTTTCCGGATCGGTTTCCCACTTTGGGTCAACCCGAAGCAGGAATACCGAATCTACCCACGTGTGCACAGCCCTATGAGCCCTAATCTCACTCACACTCCCCATGATAAGAAGGAGCTAGCTTCCAGAATGGGGCACTGTACCTGATAAACCCTCCCATATCAATTTTTCAGGGCATACAGTGGACTGTGTTTCAAAGACAATGGCAGTCTCTACGACACTAAAAAGGCACACCTGTTTTCACTTACCAGCCTCACCTCAGAGACTGATGCCAGAATTGAAGGCCTACTATTTGACAGAGAGTTATAAAACACACATGTCCAGAAGTCCATCTCAGAACAGGTTAAGAATCAATGGAGTAGATAGAAGCAAAATGACAATTGGAGTGGGGCAAAAACTTATTCCACTTTCTAGAGGTTTTGATGGCCTGTAGTATTTTTAATAATAATAATAATAATAATAATAATAATAATAATAATAATAATAATAATAATAATAATGGGCAGTGATTTGTTTGTTTTCCCAGTGAGGAAAATGACTGCTGTAACATTCAAAGAGAAAAACAAACTCTCAAGGGCAATTTTTCCAAGTGCTTGTGGCAACTTTTTTTTTTTTTTTTAAACTATTTTTAATAATTTTTTTTATTTTCATAACTACAAAACACTACACCAGACTATCACAAGGAAAGGGGAGAGGGAAGGGACAAATGGGGGTGGAAAAAGAAAAGGGGGGGGGAATGAACTACAAACACTAAACACTACACTTCAATGTTTCCCTTCATACTGTCATAATACAAAAATAGCTCCATAGAATAATGATGGAGTGGTTAATCATACAGAGAATAAACATTTCAAATTCTGATTAAACTTTCCTCCCCCTTCTAGGTCCCGGACGCAATTCTCTCTGTGCAACCGCTGTTGCGGTGCTCTCCTCCTCCTCCTCCCCCCCCTCCGGCTCCTCCTTTTCTTCGTTCTCGGTGCAGCAGAGTTCTGGGTTTTTATTCTCAAAATCCTTTAGTTGATCTTCTGATAATATCTTATAGGCCTGATCTTTATATCTGAACCATATTCCTTCCGGGAATAACCATTTGTACTTTATTCCATGGTCCCTCAGAAGAGCTGCAAACTTTTTATATTTAAAACGCCGTTTCCGGACTAGAAATGGAACGTCCTTCAAGATCTTGACTTTCAAACCCATAAAGTCCAAATCCGCATTGTATGAGTTATATAGAATGGTGTCCCGAATCTTTTTAAATGAAAAGTCAATAATGATCTCACGAGGCAACTGTCGCTTTGTTGCATATTTTGAAGAAGCCCGACGGACCTCCAAAATGGCGCTTTTAACCTCTTCTTTAGTCGTCCTCGCGGGTGTCGCCAGTAGTTCCGAGACCAAATCCCACAGATCCTCATTTTCCTCCTCTTTCACGTTTTGGAGACGCAAAATTGTCTGCGTTCGTTCCACCTGTAGCCCGATCAGCTGGTTCTCCACCAACTTCAGCTCCTTTTTTGTAGCCTTCACAAGTGACGCACTTTCCAGAGCAGACTTTTCTGCCCCCCCCCGCTGCTGCCTTAATGGTTTTCACCTCGCTTTCAATTAAGCCCACCCTTTGATCAGTTTCGTTCAGCTTGTCAACAAAGGGTTTTATGGCTTCCACCACCGCCCTGCGCACCAACTCTTCGAGCGACTCCCCCTTCAAAGTAGCCGAGATTGACTTACTGAGAGCGGGACTTTGCTTCCTTGCTGCCATTTGGGGGGGGGGGGCACCAACAAAATTCTGGAACTCAACGAAGGGGAAGAGCGAGTCTTCTTCAGATCAACCTCTCCTTCACAAACGCTTGTAAAACAGAAGGGATTCGCTTGTTTACAGGCTTCCGCCTGTTTCTTTTACTTGCCGTTTCTCGTTGCCCGGCGGCACTCGAGGCGCCGCGCACATCTGCCGGCCTCCATAGGGACAAACGGGCAATTCCCCCCCCCGCATTGATTTCGGGGAGTTCTTCCCGCCGCGTCCCGGACCCTGGCTCCCTCCCTGGGAGTCCTGGGGGCTAATCCTTGCGGATCAGCCGCCCGGTCAGGGTGCCCGGTCGTTTCCTCCCGGACCAGCCGAGAGGAGCGTCCGGCATGGCTGAGAAAACGAAACCGAATTTGCTTGTGGCAACTTTAATGTCACATATAGAAGGCAGGTTGGCTCCGTCCAAAGATTGTCCCTAAGATCTGTTGTGCTACAACAGTGAATCAGACACACAGGTCTGGCAACTGTGGTTGCTCTTTTCCTCACTCAACCATGGCAAAACTGGAATCAGAGGGATGGAGAATGGTAGCAGCTGTAAAGAAAAGTGTAGGCTTGACAGCTTTTGGGGATCCTTTTCAACTATCTGTTCAAATTCCCTGTTTGCACAGCTACCCTACCTTGTCTGAAACTTGTAGTTTCCCAGTCGATAGCTAGTTTTATTGAAGAACTCTGTAGGGATGGGGTAATGAGCCAGTGTACCACACTTGCATCTTGTAGTGAGCTACTGTCAAAACCCATGACGGCAGTAACTTCTCCCATATTTCTTTCCCTCTCTGGATTGACAGTCGGGGAAAAGGGGACAAAATGGAACTCTCAGTGGGTCAGATTTGGCCCAGGGACTGCATATTTGTTCTAATCCCATATCTTGTATATACATATTTCTGAATCTGAATATTGTGCAAAGGGGACTTGCGATGACTCTCAACAGCTCTGCCTGTTCATGGAAAATTTGCTAGATAATGAAGAAACAATAAATAGGAAGAACATTAAGGATCTGGTTGCAGTCTTGCAATGTGTTTGAGATGGGCACCATATGAAAACAGCAGCATGGGTTGTATTCTTTTCCTTTGTGTTTCTTTGTTAGGATCATAAATCCAGAGGAGTTAGCCGTTTTAGTCTGTAGATGCAAAATAGTAAAGTCCAGTAGCAACTTTAAGACTAACCAACTTTATTGTAACATAAACTTTTGAGAACCACAGCTCTCTGACAAAGAGAGCTGTGGTTCTTGAAAGCTTATGCTACAATAAAGTTGGTTAGTCTTAAAGATGATATTGGACTTTTTACTATTTGGGTAGTATTTTGGTAGCAAAGCATCTGTATTTTATAATCAGGTAATGATTTCCCTTCCACCACCACATGCTGCATCCGCTACTCACTCCTTCCCCAACAGTTAGTGCAGACTTAAGATGTGTGTGCATGTTTTAAATATAAATAAAAGGGTTGTGAAATAATACTCCTTTGGTGGAGGAATGAACCCTACAACCCTCCCCCCCTCCCAGTTTTCTGATATATGATTGTTCTGTACTGTAAAAATGCAAGAACCACTGTTACAGAGAACAAATACTCTTCTGTTATCTTTCCTGGTGGTTCTGAACAGTTCTTGGCATTTGTGGGATTGTCACAGATCTCCACAAGGGCAAAAACAGAACAACAAAATATTTGTCTTAAATCTTTATTGTATGCTGAATGCCCTTGTGCATGTTTATGAGAGTTAAACATTAATAGCAGATGTTGTTAATGAGTAGAAGTCTTGAACTGGTTTCTCAGACCTTTTAGTTAGTACATGAATCTTCTGGTTGCTGACAATACTTCTAACATGTCTAATTATGAAGTAGTGTTCTAATCAAGCCTCACATAATGGGAGAATTTTTACCCCACCTATTGTGTTTGTGTCAGTGGCAGACAAAGATCATTCCAAATCTTTATCCTTTCCTCAAGATTAATTGAGATTTCTTTTGTTCCAGTACCTTTATCTGTGTGCATTTTAATTTCTACCCAGGATTGTAGGGTTTATTAACATTCCCACCTAATGTCTGAAATAGAGCCTGGATTTCGTCCCCTCCCCCAAAGTTTTTTTCACCCATTTTTAATACTTCTAGGAACAGTAAGGGAAAGTGATTATAGGTAATAAATATCTTTTTTTTAAAAACATTGCAGAGGCAGTTTTTCCCCCTGTTAATGAGGGTAATTTGACTTGGTTGAAGGATTGCAGTTCTTAAGAATTAATGCAGCAATCCAATTCAAAGATTTAAAGAGATCTAAGATTTTTCACAGGTCGTGTGCTAGTGAATGTGCTCCTATCACATAGCAGCTAATGGACTTGAACAACAGTCTGTCATTTGCTGTTACCTCTCAGTGTATAGCAGCTTTGCCCTTGATAGCAAGTATTCTTTCCCAGCAGTACAGATTATTTAGTGGTGTGGTATATTTGTAACACTTTAAGAGATGGTATCCTGTTTCCAACAGCCCTAATTACCGTATAAAGTGAGGTTATCTTTCTGACTTTCTTAATTACATGTTTGAATCCTAATCGACTGTAGTCTAAAGGTATTTTATACTCTTAATAGCTACCTTCTAATTTTTCTTCTTTTCAGATATGATGTCCTATAGTCATAATATAATTTATGTGCTGCATTTTCATTATGCCAAGTACAAACACATTAATTACAAAAAAAAGTAAGAAATAATATCCATAAGTTTCCATTTTTTTTTAGGGGAGGGGGAATATATTATTACCTTTTCACAATGTTTATTAAAGGCTTATTTGTAACTGATGTTGCAAGTGCTCTAATTTCATGATCCTATTATGTTCATAGATATCAAAAATCCTATTTTAAGGTAATTAGAAGGATTCTTCTTTATTTAAATGCCTACTGTAGAACAGTGGCTTTCTATAACCAGCACAGAAGAATCTTTGTTCCTTAATTAGAAAAAGAACTAGAGCTCATTAATTGTGGGCACCAAGTGATGTCTGCTCAAACGGAGAAGCAATAATACAGTATAAATAATGACCGAACCTCCATTTTTATAAGCCTTACAATGTATAGCAGTGCTAATAGTATATGCCAAATATGCAGCTCAGTTTCCAGCGATTAATATGAAGATTTGTTTTGTTTTTACCATCCCTCTTTTGGGAAGTAAATCTTGGTCATACACAGCAAATATAGGCCTGTTATATCCATACAGTCATACAGAAAACTGCAGGTTTCCCAGTGCCCATTCAAAATGTAGTATGTATCCTGAGATATATTGTCATGTAATCTCAGTCAAACTTTGTAGAAACAATGGAGATCAACATGTATAGTTGGCATTTGCACTGTTAGAAGAACCTCCACATGTGTACAACAAGTCTTCCATATGCAAGGAGTATGATTTTAAAAGTCCACATTAATTCACAGCCAAGGCACACTCGTTCATGTCTGAGGTGGTTTTCCTAAGAAGACATGAATATTATTTGATTTGTATACCGCTTCCGTTCGGTTAAAAACTCAAAGCAGTTTACATCAATAATCAATTACATCAGTTAAAATCAACAAAACATAATACAAATCCAAACAAACCATACAACATAATACAAAATACATAAAACTACAGTAATCCCACCCCTAGACTATTAAACCCCACAGATAAACATCACTATTAACAGGTAATTACAGCATTCAGCAAGTCAGTTGTGTCTCACAATAAAGACATGTTAAGTTCCAAAAGCACGCCAGAATAGTTCTGCCTTACAAGATATCCAAGTTGGAACATCAGCTCCATTCTGTTGGCATTTGTACTTGCTTGTATATTGACCTTGGAGAAGCCAGGCAGTGAATAGATATCCAGTGTCCTTAGGACCACATGAAGCTGTCTTATACTGAGTCAATTCATTGGTATAATGATTGTCTGCTCTGATTGGCAGTGGCTCTCCAGGGTCTAAGGTAAAGGGGTTTAATTTGGGATCTGCTTCATGCAAAGCAGATGTTCTACCACTGAACCACTGTTCCTCAACTTAAAGTATATTCTGCACAGTGCTGTTTACAGTTCTGGTTTTGAATCATTATTTGTTATCAGAAAGTGCTACTATGAAAAGGATGTGCTGATGGGAGTACACAAATTCATAGAGACTGGGTCCAGCAATGGCAGCTAGCCACAGTGACTAAATAGAACCTCCATGTTCAGAGGCAGTAACCCTCTGAATAAGAGTGTTGGGGAGGTAATGACAGGAAGAGGCTTTGATCTCTATGTAGGCCTTCTGAGAGCATTGGCTGGCCATGGCACATGATGCTGGGCTAGATGGACCATTGGTTTGATCCAGCACAGCTACTCTTGTGTTCTTATCTTCCCTTAAATATGGTGCAAGGAGATTTATGCATCTTTCTTGTAGGTGAATTATACTTGGAACTTGCAGTTTTCCAGCTCTACAGGATATCATAAGAATGACTATAAGATCACTATGAGCACAGTATGCACCAGAAACCAGGCATATTCTTTTTGTCCTCAGTATCGTCTGAGAGAGAGAGAGCATGCTCGCTTCCTCGGTTGCATTAGTCGATGGTCCTAATGTAATGTCTGTCCCTTCTTGTTCTCTTTTATTTAATGTTTCCTAGAGCTGTTAACTTTTATCTCCTTCACAATCGCCGGAGCAGATCTCATGGGACTGTAGGTTCCAGCATCCTGATATAATGCTGCAATGGTAGGTCCCTTCTGAAAAGTCCTTTGTTGGCAGTAGGGCCAGGGACAGCTGTGCAAGCGTTCCTGGCCAAATAGTGTAATTTTTGCTTTGTCTTAAGTGGAACTGCAGATTAAAACCAATTTGAAAATACTTTAGTGATCATCTGGAAGCAGCAGTTTTACTGGAATGTTGACATTTATTAGGAATTTCTTGCCAATACAATTACCAGGTTGCCCTGAATAGTATTTATGACATCCAGTTTGAAAATTGTGTTTATCAACACGATTTTTACCCACCTCGCTTGGCTTATTGGGATTGGAACCCTGTAGACACAGGTCTTCTTTGCGAACTAATTCCTCCCGTAAATCATAAGTCATATTATTAATGCAAGGAGACCACTTCAGGTAACAGGTGGGGCTGAGAGAGCTCCAGAGAGCTGTGACTAGCCCAAGGTCACCCAGCTGGCTTCAAGGAGAGGAGTGGGGAATCAAACCTGGCTCTCTAAATTAGAGTCCTGTGCTCTTCCACCAAACTGGCTCCTGTGTAGTCAACTGACTGGTATTGATCTAAACATTTATGGATTGAAATGATGTGCTATCAGTACAAACAACAACAAGAACACTTTGTCTGACTGCAAATAGGATATATCCTTGCAATTGTAATTTATACCCCACTTTTCTATATGTTCAAGGCGAATAACAGCTGATTATCTTTTAAAGAGATGTTATCAAAATCACAGCAGTCACAACATCACATTTTGTGCTATGTTGTGAAGTTAGATTATTTGAAGCATGAATGTTCTTCGTCACTGGCAGTATAATACAAATAGAAGAATTAGGTTAGATAATCCCATAGTATAATTGAGAAGTCACTACCCAAAACAAGGTTTCAGAAGTCTGGACTTGCAGTCTGTGCTTTGATCCTTAAGCTCAGATGTCAGTATGTCTATCGAGGAGTTTCCATATTCAGTGTATCACCACATGTTCATGCCAAATTAGAATCCTTCCCTCTGTGGTCATCAGAACACAGTCTTAACTTATTGCTATATGCATATAGCATTAGAAGCTGTTTGGGGAATCTGTACAATATTCCTGTACACTGAAACATTCCTTTCTGCATTTGGTCTCCCTCCTTGAAATACCATGCACTACAACTTCTCGTGGCCGGGAAATCAGTCTCCGCCCTCTATCATATTTTACCTCTGATTTTTAAGTTAACACACAAGCCAGTTTTATCACCAAACCAAACTCAGTTTATCAGCTGTGTCCTAAGGACTGCTAGTTATTTGACCCCCTCCTCTGCTGTTTTCTGTTTTTGTTTTGTTTTCGCCGTTCCAGCTAAGTACCAAAACCAAGGGATTTATCAAAATCCATGTAGATGACAAAATATAGCTAGTGAACTTTTATCTTACTGGGGTGCAATTTGTTCAGCTGTGATCTATGTCTTATTAAAAGCAAAACCATAGTTCTTGTGGGGGAGGGGACTGTAGGACTCCTGCACACAGAGAGGCACCACGCCCTAGCCTGACAATTCTCTTAGAGCAGAATGGGACTCCAAATATCAGTGGGTAGTGGTATTCCAGGTGCAGAGATTATTCTTTTTCTGCATGGGTGTTAATGACAGCAGTTCATGTACAGAAATAGAGTTAGGAGTGAATATACAGTAAAAAGTGACTTGTTTGGGAGTGTGTCTGAATTTGCTTCTTTCTCCTTGGGACTCTCTGTTTCTTGTGGAGAAATGGTTCTGCTCCATTTTGCAACAGTCCCACTGTACATTTAATCAATGGGATAATTTTTACAAAGAAACCTGCTCCTATTTGCATGGTACTACCCTTAGTACTATTCGTCATGTTGACTTGATGTTGGTATAAGATAAAATCCAGAAGAATGGTCTGTGGAGGGAACCCTTTCATCTAAGGGCACACACAACACAAACATGAATGTTTTCATAATGTACATGCAAGCATGCACAAAGACATATCTGATAGTTGGAATCCCTGGAAACAGGGCAAGAAAAGAGAACGAGAGAGAGAGACAAGTTATGCAGGGTTTTACCCGGCCTCCAGGCATCAGGCCTGTTGCAGTGCTGGGACAGCCTAGCAGTGAATATGAAACTAATGGACTGCCAAAGGGCTATATAGCCTTGCTGGAGCAATTCAGTTTGCTCTGTTAATGCATTGTTAACATTGGCATGGATTAATTTTCTTATTTTTATTTGTACTGAAATAAAAGTCTGAAAAAGATGGAAGCACAATTAAAAATTGGCAGCACGATTGGGAAGGTTAGTCAAGTGACAGGAAGAGCTTATTAAGAGACTGACTAATGCATAGCTTTGTACATTCAGTATGGTCCTTAAGCTCACTGTGTGAATCCATGTTGCATTAGAACGGATGGGATTGTTCAGATGTTCAGGAGCAACTTGCATTCTCTCTTTTTACATCTACTTTCATAATTTTAGCTCAGGATCCGACCAGCGTTTCAGCTGGTGAAAAAGAAAGGAGAGGGCCCTTTTGACCACCCAAAAAGGCTATGGTGGGGATCACGGGACCTGCATGGACAAAAGTGATGGGAAAGAGGTGCTGTAGGAGGGAGAGGAATTTGACAAGATTCAGTGCCAAAACTGGCTAGGTCAAACTTTTTTGTTTTTTACTCCCATAAAGTATCCCAAAGTGTTAAGTTAAGCAGTAGATTACAATAAATTGCAAATCGTTTCCTAGCTGCAGCAACAAAAACTTAACAAATAAAAGTTTCATAAATAAAAGTTTCATAAAATGGCAAAAGGAAGTTCAACTGAGTTTTCTTTTATGTCGATAATGTATGGATAAGAAAACTTCACTGAATTATGAGGGTAAAGAATCTTGTCCAGCTACAAAATGTGTTTGCAAATGTTACACTTTTCTCTCTTTGTGTAAAGAGAGACAGAGGGAGAAATAGTTTCATTTTAAAAAAACATGTAAAAACCTGTTCTTCAATTGAGTATGCAAAAATCTCATTGCGGTATTTATTCCAAACCTGCACACATAATGTTCAGTCAAGGAGAAAACAGCAAAAAACAGTTGTTGATGGACTTAGCAGAGAACTGGATTAAATAAGCATTAGTCTACTGAAGCTGATTACAGGAATATGAAAATGCAGTATCTTAATGGTACATATTTTCATGTGGCAGCTCAGTTGCCTTTCATTTTGCAGCTAATATGTCTATTCTTATGAGTCATTTACTTCTTTAATTACCTTTTGCAGGCAAGGCACCATGGTATATTAATGTGAATGATTTTTACTGCCAGTTTATCATACAATGCCCCAGAAGTTGAAAGGCGTAATTGACTTGGAAGAGCAGCTCATGAAGGAAACAATATTTAGTTGACAGTTTTCCTTGTACTCTCTGTTGACGTTTATGAGTTTACACTATGCTAAAGGAGTAATAAACACAATTTTCTTTCAATAACAGGAAAGAGTCGCTTCTAAAATACATTTGTGGAAAAACAGATTTGTTCATTTCTTGAATAATATGGAAGAATGTGTTGCCTATGATGAGACATATATAAGATTGCCAATTGAATTAAACCTCACAAGGTGCATTTATAACCTGCCTCGGAGCATTAGACAATATTAGGGTGCCCATGAATCAAATCGAAGTAATGAATATTTAAATTATATCCAGATTTGGTTAAATCATATTTAAATCTGGCTGTTAGATTTGGCAGCCTCTCCTTATCTTATAACCAAGTGATGGTGTTTAACAATAGCATGCAAGGAATTGTGGGGTACATTACAGAAGCAAGCAACCATCTTTTAAAGTGCTCCTCATTCAGGGGATTAAAAACAGCTAAGTTGTCAAAACTTTCTTAAAGTTAAGATCTATGATCAGAATCTGTCAACGTGATTTGGTTTCTCAAATGATGCTCCCAATAGAATTGACATTGTCAAATTCTTCCTTTTGATGGAAGCAGTCCTTAAAGGGGGAAGGGCAAAGAACTCTCAGAAATCCATCACCCGTCTCTTGTGGTTTGTCACCTGCGATTATGTGTTTGTGTTAACAAGGTTTTAATAGTTACTAAGATGCAGTGTTTAGCAGTAGTTAATATGTTGGGCTTGGACCAGGGTTTGGACTTCTTGGACCCATCCTATTCTCTCCTCAGCTTCTCTAGATGTTGTGAAAATAACAAGTACACCCTAATATCTTTGGCGGAAAGGTAACAGAAAAATGAATAGGAGAGGCATGGTCAAAAACCTCTCTGTAATCTTCCTCCTTAAAAATAGTTTTGTCTGAATTGTGATGGAGCCAAGATATAAAAACTACATAGACCAAGCACTCCATCATTTGTGGTCCTGGTTTGATGATATTGGGGGTCAGCAGGAACTGATGTTTGTATACTGTATTGCTTGTTAGTACTGAGGGAGCAAAAATGGGTTTTTCTCTTACCTCTATGTTCCTAAGCCTAAGGGGTTTTAGTGAATGGGAACACAGTTTTTGCGCTCTGGAACTGGGTCCTTCTGTGCAGCTTGCATGGTCAGCTTGTTACTATTACAAGGGATAGGCCAGGCAAAAACATACTTGCCTGTCCCTTGGATGTTTCCCTTGCTCCTTTTTGCAGGTTACTGCACAGAAAGAAATGTGTAAGCTGTCAGCTGGAGGAGCCCATAGTTGCAGTTGTACAGCTACTGTTTGAACGCATCCACTCCCTTTCACTTCCATTCCTTGAGCAGCAACCCCTGCCTGTTTTTGCTAGTTTCAGTAAGAACCCCCACCCACACCCTGCCTGTTCCCATTTTTGAGCACCAACTATTTTCTAGTTGGCTGAGAGAGAGTTAAACTTTTCACAGTTTTCCCGTGATTGTTTGCAGTTCAGCCCTGTGCAACATAATGAAAGTTTTCTAGCCATCTGTTGTTAAGCTGGCGGTGACCAAGGCCAGTATATCCAAACAAAGTGCCGGCCCTGCTGTAAACGGAACCTGTCAGTTTAGCATAGCTTAGCTGACCTCCTCAATAGGCAGGGCAGCCTTGTGGTACCAGGCACGGTCTGTGTGTATAGCTTAGAAAGGAACTACTTGGGAGGACCATGTTTACTTTTTCCACTTAGCGTTCCTCCCACAGGCTTGAGCTAGTTTATACTAAATCTTTAAAATGACACTGTTTTTTTCAATCCTGAACCATTTCAGTTGCCAAAAGAGGAGGGGGGAAATCTTCCATCACTGACAGTCTTTTGGGAGACGACTTGCTCTCTCACACATTGTCTGTATGCATTTCATAATGTTGACTAGAAAGAGCCAAACCATTTACCAGAGTCATAGCTTGCATTTGGGGTTACTGCTGTTCTCCCAGACTAAATAGTGCTTCTTATTTATCACACTTTACTTAAAAATATATTTTGGGCAGCTCCATTATATGCAAAATGGGTGGTAAAAACAAAATATGTAAAGTATTAAGTACAATTTCTAACAGCAGACAAGATCCATCTTTCCACTTTTGGGGGTGGAGATGGGTAGCCCGCTGCACTAGACTCCCAGACTGGTGGAGGGTGGGATTTGCAGGTATTCAGAGTCCAATTCATCTTAAGTTAAGGAGCTAATTGACCAATTGACTGTTGTTTTATGTTTATTGGAAAAATGAATAACAACAAAACTCAAGTTGGAGCCTAACACAAAAAACCTGGAGTATAGTATTCAAAATGGTTATCCCTGTAGTTTTTACTATAATTTCCCCTTCCATTTTCAACAAAAATTGGCATGATCCCATGAATGTTTGCTTGGAAATCAGTCCTGCTTATTCAACTGGACTTAGTATCATATAAGTATGCATAGCATATAGGCCATCCATCATTTTCTCATTTTTTGTAATTGGCCTATAACTCTGTTACAGGATTCCTCACCATCATTTCCCTTCTTGGTGCCAATTTTTGTCACCTCTCCTGCCCTTTCCTTATGCATCCTTCTGACTTTTCATCAAGCCACAACCCAGTTAGAAATACTGTACCTCCTTTATCTTTTTGGTGTGAGGGACATTTGGCCATATATGGAACCATGTTTTAGGACTTTGCAACACATTTCAAAGTAAAAGAGTAAAGAAAGTATGTTGCCGACCTGCAGTGTTTACTTTCTAGACTACGCCTCTGGTAAACACTTTTTGTTCTTTGACCTCTACCAGGAATACCTTTATTCCCCCCCCCCCCCCGCATTTTGTTTTCTCTGCTTCTGTCATGCATATTGTGAAATGACCTGTTCAGGTACATTGTGGTGTCTGGCTGCTTCATGGAAAGTGGATTTGTTTTTCTTTGGCCTGGATTCTGCAAAACATGACAACAGCAAGCCTGTGTATCAGAATCAGATCTGCCTCGGAATGGCTATAAAGCAAGATAGGATCAATAAATTTGACAAAATGAGACCCCCCAGCTCCATATTGTCTGCTGTGATTTTCAAAGGATAATCAAGTCTGAGACAGATGTCCTACTTCCTGGATTCTTTTAATTGGAGGTACCAGGATTTGAATCTGGGATTTTCATTGTGCAAAACATGTATAGGGGAGAAGAGAGGACCAAACTGCATTTCACAGCCATACACAGTATGCTCATGTCCCTGTCACATTTTCAATTACCAGGGCTAAATTTCTCAATCGAGGCACGTGAAAGAGTTTTGACTCATTTTCTTTGTGAGTGTTAAGGATAAGTCCTGAAAAATGTGAAGTAAATCACCATAAAATAAGTCCGTAATAGCTTACATTAATTAAAACATAAAAATATGATAAAACATAATAAAAACTATCACAATTATTTATTTATTTTCATTTATCGTTTGCCTTTCTCACTGGGACTCAAGATGGATTACAAGCTTGATAAACTATTCAATTAACCAATAAGCTGATTACAAAATACGATAACGTGAATCGAAGAGCCAAAATTCCTTATAAAAACAAAGCTATTCAGTTACTCAGCAAGCAGGTTACAAAACATGATAACAATATTTGAATGTAACAGCAAAGATTCTTAGTAAAACAACAATGCAGTGAGGCCTGGGATTGAAGAAATGGAACAAAAAGAAAGGAACACATTATCCCTAATAGAGGTTGCCTCTCGAGCGAATCCATTACATCACAGCTCTGCTCCTTCTACAAGAATACCCTCCCGAAAAATTCTGTTTAGCACATTTTGTGAAATGATAGATGCCTGCCTAATAGCCTCAGGCAGAACATTCCATAATGTGGGAGCCACCACATAGAATGTGTGTGAATGGGCAATTGCCAATTCTATCTGTTTACAGAGTGGCACCTTCAGAAGGCTTTGCTCTCATCATGAGTAAAGTTGTGCTAGCAGAACATAGCAGGAGAAATAGTCCTGCAGTTATGTAGGTCCAATGCCATTAAGGGCTTTGTAGGTAATAGTTAGGATCTTGAAGGGAACCTGGTAAGTGATTGGTATCCAATGAGGAGTGATGTGCAGATTATACTTAGCACCCAATAGCAGCCAGGCCATGGCATTCTGTACCAGCTGGAGTTTCCAAGTTGTCTTAAAGGCATGTCAAGTGCATTAGAACAGTCTAGCCTTGAGGAAACCATTGCATGGCCAGATCGGCTGAAGCAAGGTAGTGGGGGGGTCATCTTCTAAACTAAGTGGAGTTGGTAGAACGTGAACATGTAAATACAATTTTTCCTTTCAATACAGAGTACCTACTGTCAGAACCAATGTTCTTGGAGTTTGAGAGGGCAGTTCCTCAATCAGCATTATTTCCCAAGCATCTTTGAAACTTTTTCACTGTCAACATATATATGATCCCACTGACTGTCTGGTCTGTTTATCTTCAGTAGATATACAGAATACATAGTTCTTACAGCAAGCCATAGTATTGTAGTTGTGGGTTTTCCGGGCTGTATTGCCGTGGTCTTGGCATTGTAGTTCCTGACGTTTCGCCAGCAGCTGTGGCTGGCATCTTCAGAGGTGTAGCACCAAAAGACAGAGATCTCTCAGTGTCACAGTCTGAAAGCCTTCGACAATACATGGTATTGTACCTTTCTCTCAAAAGTTCTCTTGAGGGTGTACCACATCTGATTTTTTGATGCACAACCTGTACTCCAGACAAGAGGCTCCTGTTAGGGCAGAACATAGAGAAACAGAATGGTTTCCAGTTGGCAAAGATGTCAGACAAGGATGAATATCATCTGTTCATAAGGAACAATGGAATAGATTTAGATGAAGGTAAAGTGGAAATTGGTTGAACAGTTTGAGATATGTAGATGGCACCACATTATCGGCAGAAAGTGGTGAAGATCTAAAATGACTTCTAATGAAGGTTAAAGAGAAAGTGCTAAAGGAGAGTTACAGTTGAACATCAAGAAAACAAAACTAATAACTAATGAGGAATTACACAACTTTAAGGTAGATGAAGAAATTGAAATAGTTAAAGATTTTCTATTCCTTCCTTGCTCACTCATCAATCAAAAGATTGCAACAAAGAAATAGGAAGGAGACTGAGACTTGGAAGAGCAGCCATGCAGGAACTAGAAAAGATCCCCAAGTGTAAGGATTCAGGAAGTGTAGCTGGAAACAAAGATCAAAATAATTCATACCACAGTATTCCCCATTACTATGTATGGATATGAAAATTGGACAAGGAAGAAAGCAGACAACAAGAAAATTTATTCATTTGAAATGTGGTATTGGAAGAAAGTTTTATAGCTACTACAGAATACCAAAAAGAGAAATCAGTAGGTTCTAGATCAAGTAAAACCTGAATTCTCCCTAGAAGCTAAAATATCTGAACTGAAGCAATCATATGTTGGTCACATCATAAGAAGACTCATAGGAAAAGACAATAATGCTAGGAAAAGTTGGCCGTAGTAGGAAAAGAGGAAGACCCAACATGAGATGGATAGGAAACCATATCCTTCAGTTTGTAAGACCTGAGCAAAGCTGTTAGGGATAGGATGTTTTGAAAGTTGATGTTTTGAAAGTCATTAATTTATAGGTTCACCATAAGTTGGAATTAACTTGATATAGAGGTGGGCACGAACAGCAATATGAACAAAAAAAAAGCCACGAACAGCCCAATCTGCTGTTCAAGAACAAGCTATTTGTGAGGCCCTATTCTAAATGGACAGGTGTTCGTTGCAAGCTTCATTTGTTGCTGTTCGTCAAGCCAGACAGGCTAGCACCTGCAATCAATTCCCTTGGCAACATAGGCAGGGATTGTCTGAACTCTGTCTGAATTCCTACTGTTGCCCTGGAAACCCCAATCTAAGCCCAATTTAGCTGGATAGGCAGGTCTTCCTTCCAAGTGTGGAGCTCCAAATTTGTTACAAGAGAGCAAAGACCAGGGGGGAGGAGGAGGGCTCCCAGCTCTGGCTTTCAGTCTTTGCAGACAGTGGAGAGGGAGAGACAGCTACTGTTGGCATTTTGATAGAGACAGGGAGAGTGCATTGGAGATTGAATTTTCTTTGTGTGTGGTGGGATAGGGATCTACCCCTTCAGGTTCCAGGGCTGCTGCCAGGCTCTGGGGCCAAGCTATTATTTATTATTGGTACTTTTCCTGGTGCCTGCTTAGGTCAGGTTTCTGGGAGTAGTGCAGTAGGGATCTTGACCAAACTTGGATGATGGCTGGAGGAGAGCCTGCAGATCCCCACGAACATCCAACTATGAACATGTTCGTGAACAGGTCATGTTCGTAAATGCTTATGAGTCCCTGTTCGTGGATGGCAACAAACAACAAACATCATGTTCGGTTTTTTTTCGGTTCGTGCCCATCTCTAACTATATAGCACATTACTTACACACACAGTTGTCAGGCATCTATTTTGGAAAACCCAATTTGCCAGACAGGATCAGTCTTTTCAAACCAGGGTTACTCATTTTTTTCTCTTCCACAACAAAACCCAAACAATTAAAAATACCTGAGCGTATACTGCGATCAAGTACCAGGGATCTTAATCACAGGAAGTAAGCAGATAATCTTATGTTCTCCACAGAATAGGAGCCAAATACGTAGAGCTATCCGCTGATGTTTCCAGGGAAGGTGTGTGTGATACTTCCTAGGCTAACTGGAAAGACCTGTGTGGAAAAATATTTCATTCAAAATTCAAATGACAACTTTTTTATATTGCATACATCCCTGATGCATACGCTGCCTTTTTTTGGCTTTTGTAGAGATCGGAATTCATCCTGTGTTGCTTCCAAAAACACACAGGTAACCTTGGTATTTAGAATGTTGCCTTTTTAACAAAAGGAAATTGCAGTTTTCTTTTTTAAAAGGAAGGCTATACTAAGAGGTCACCTACTAGCTATGTTTGTGCTAGCTTAAAAAACCTAGCTCTACTGTCTATTACATTCAAACCCACTATGTAAACATCCCTGTGTTGTTCCTGGTCTCTACAGTGGCCAGGGGATCAGGTTTCACCTGCCTGCACATCTTCAAGCAATTAGAGCAATTAGCTTGAAGCTATTTCACATTCAAGGTCCATGGTGACATTCAAGTCCACAAGAAGGCTGAGTGTAAAAAGAAAAGAAAAGAAAAGAAACTGAAGTATCTAGGGAATACTAGTGGTCACCATTCTTTTCTTTTTGTCCGCTACATAATAATGCAGTTGGACAAAATCATTCTTACCGAGAAGAGTAATCTGTTCTCAATCACACATTTGAGAAAATAAGGATAGCAACATGGCTTTACAGTGATATTTATTTATTTATTTGGAATGATGTTATATTGGTCTTATTTACTGACACAGTTCACAGCATGAAGGCCTTAGTTTGCTTCTAATTTACAGGAGGATTTATGCACATTGTTTACATTGCACAGCTAGCTCCTTCAGGTAAAGGCATCAGTTCCAATGACATCCAGCCCCAGGTTCCATGATTTCTAGCAGCATGTATTGAAAGCTGTTTTGGAAAAAAAAAAGGTTGAAGCAGATTCGTGGTGACCTTAATAGATTAAACTACTACAGTTTAAAGATAAATAATCAGCCTTTAGCTCATTAGACAGCTACATAAGCATGACAGAAGGTGACTTTATTATAACAGTTTTAGCACCCATGATGCATTCTCTCCCAATTTTAATATTTCCCATGTGGGGGGGGGTCAAGAATAGGGGGGGGGGAGACTTTGATATTTCTCCCCAGAAAATGTAAGGTAAGCAACTACAGTACTTTACATTGTTCTAATACAGGTTTAAATTCACAGCTTTCCCTGTTGGCTTATTATGCAGAAGAGGCTAATTTTAAAAGCTATGCCTGCTGCAAAAGAAGATCTTGCTTTTGCTGTCCTGGAGGGTGTTCTTAATCAGAAATAACCACAGGCTAAATTATAATGTGGAATTCTGCTGCCCTTTAGCCGAACCACTGCCTTCTCATTCAGTGTTTGTTAACAAACATCTCTAAGTACAAAATTGTTTGAGAATTACTTTTTCATTATATTCACCAACTTCAATTAAAGTAAGAGGCTTATGGGGAGGGGGGGAGGAATTAAAAATGTATGGGTTTTCCTCCAGAAAATTTTAGTGATCATTTCCACATAAATGTTTTCTCTTCTGGTATTTAACTGTCTCGGGGATAGTCCAATTTAAGTAATATCTCCTAACAAACTAGGAGCTTTTTTTTTTTTTTTTAGCAATTTAGAGAGAACCCAGCAGCTAATCAGATTGCCAAACTGTTTTGAAGAAGCAGAGCTCTTAAGGGCCAGGAAACATAAATAGGTAACATTTCCAAGTAATTTCACAATTAATGAGTTCTAGCAATACTTCACCACTGTTGACTACCGTATACAGGGTGCAATCCACAGACAGATGAGTGTGCTTTAAGTCCCAGTGGAATCACTGGGTACTGAAGGATGCTTACCTATGTTTTGGATCACAGTTCCTTTAGATAACCATTCAGGAGCATCTACAGCAGAAGAGGGAGGTGCCAAACTTCCTGTTCTTTTAAAAAAAAATTGTTTAGCCTACATAATTTAGAAGCCTAATTAATTAGATGGTGAGCTGAGGGGTAAAAATTGCTGAGTTTAGAAAAAGGTCCTTTACAAGAAGCCCTCAGTTTCCCACCATATTTCCATGTTGGGAGCAGAAAAATCATGTGGTACTTAAAGGAAAGGGGATGCCTCTTTAAAGCAGATCTTTCCCGTTTGCTCTTCCCCCCATCCCAAAGCCTCATCTTTCTGTTTCTATGATCTGCCTTTTGAACGGTTTTTGTGGCTGATCAGTTCCACCTAATACGTCTCTTGATTTCTGCTATTGTAATACTCAGACGACATGCTGTTCTCTTCATTTTTATAAGCTTTAGATGCTCCTGCCTGTCATACTCTGGCGGTTTATCTCCAGCGTCTGGATTTGCTTTCAGACTTGCATGTCTATCAAGCTGCTGTTGCTTTGAATGTGAGATCAAAAGAAGATGAATTCCAGTGTAAAAAAATTTCCTTGTATGAAGAAAAGATTGGGTCCTGTGTAAACATCCCACTGACAGCTCCCAATGAGTTATTTCAGCTGAGCATTAGCGCCCAGAATGACAGACAGTCCGAGACGACATGCTAAATAACAAATATCAGTGGCTGTAGTACATTGCCAAAACAGCAATACATTTTCTGAAGGAACCCTCTTTTTTTTTTTAACCTGCTGTTATTGAATATGGCTGTTTGACTGTTCATCTCTTTCCAAGCTGCCTTCAAGTGCCAACCCCAGTTTACTTTTCTTGACGATATCTCTGTCATTCCTCCTATATGTCAGAAGACAGGACTTTGATAATTGAGGCTGGGAAAAGGGGGGGAGGGAGGAAATGTGTGGAAGGGGAGATGGTTTACTTAGTCATCTAGACTTAAATAGGTACTTTGTTTTAGTGATTGAAAGGAGAATGCAAAAAAGAGAATACATCTGCTGGGATATATTGAATGCACACACTCCTAACATCTTAGATTCAACAGTCCAATTTATTTTAATTGGGCGGGGGAAGCATTATGAAGGAATTTGAATATTCGTTCTGAAATCTGGCCAACCTTAACAGACATTTATTGACATAAGTGGATGGGTACCATGAAGAGTTTGAAAAACAAGCTTTCCAGAACTATGTACAAATAAAGAATTTGCCTAGCTGCATTGTTGAGACATGTTTGCCACAGTTTTATCTACTTATAGCCTTTTTTTTTTTTGGCGTATGGGCCAGCTGCTTTAATAGGGTAGAATTAATATAATTTTTTTTGGAGTGTTAAGCACAACTTTGAAATTACCTGCAATCTCCAGCTGATCTTTCAGCTTTTGTAGGGGGGTGGGGGTGGGATTGCTTAAATTCTTGTGGTTTCTTTGTCATTTCATAAAAGCAGACGTTGCTACTGTGGAGGCAAGCCTCCCGTTGTTGCCTACAAAGGGCAGTGCTCCAGTGTGTTTTCCCTTCAGTGTGTGCTTCAGCTGCGTAGCACTTCCTGTTTATTCAAACATCTTTTTGCCATTCTTCAACCCCCTGCTTCAGAGAAACAGCCAGAACACATCTTCAGCAAGAAGACGGAAAACTAGAGGCAGTAAGGGGTTTGCTTTGTTAAACTTCCCATATTCTCCATTTAAACGTTTTTGGGGGGAAGGGGGTAGGCAGGCACGTGTAGCCATAGTGAACTTTTAACTTGGTATCTTGCTTGCAGATGCATTCTTTTGCTGTAGGAAAATTTAATTGCTGAGGCTCTACAGCAAAATAAGATGATTCATGTTGTTTACTGCCTTGTTGGGCAAGGAAACAAGATGAAATCAATCTGGTTTCCAGTAACTTTTGAATTTCTTTTCGGGTCCTCTGTTGCTTTCAAGCATATAGCGCAGGAGACCCTGTGTTATTAGTCGTGTGATGGGGGATGACTTTCTCTTAGAAGATGTGTAAGATCATAGTACATTTGTGCGTATGACTGCGATTGTCTGAAGTTTAGAAGTAACAGCAGCCAATAAGGGGGTGGGCTTGGATATGGCTCTGCATATTCAGAAACGTCTGCCTTTTGCATGTGCCAAAATGTTTGCATTCTGATTGTCTTTCCGTTTGTGAAATGGTCTTGTTGATGTTTGTACAGATCTAATGCTAATAAAAATCAGGCTGCCGAGAAGCCTGACTGTTCTCTCATTCATATGACTGTTGTCTAGACTTCTGATACTACAAGAAGAAAGGGGGGGGAAGAAAAGGCAAGCAGGCTTACGTTTTGAGAGCGGCTGTTAATTTTAATGTCAGGGACTTCTCTGCAGATTTTTGGACTCTGTTACATCTGTGGCGCCTGACAGTGTTCAGAGATAGTGCCAAATGATATCTGTAGCTTGCATTATAACAGGTGTGTCATTTCTTCCTCTCTTTTTTTTTTTTTGTTATTGTGGCTTAAATATACTGTGCTGTGTTTGTTGGCCTCTTACTTTACCCTCTAGGAAAGTCCATCAACATCGAGACGTAACTTTCTGTCCAATTCTTTGAAGTAGTCATGTTATAGCCTTAAAGAATAAGAGGAAATAGAAAATGCATAGTCTGAAAAAGCATCTTCAAGGAGGTTTTTTTAAAATTATATGAGATCCATTAGACGTTTAAAACGATGTGGGACCCTTGAGAAAGACAGTCAAATCAAGCTTTTTATTCTGACAAACTGCCAGTAACTGTATTTTTAAGAATCTATGTGTATTTAAACATTTGTGCATTTACTCCTTGTATAATTTTCAAAAGTTTGAAGTAGTGTTTGCCACTGCCTTAAGGACAATTTGTTTAACAGTAATGGTATTGGGAAAATGGAAAGACTGACTAAAGTTATTTACTCAGATGTTAGGGGAGGTGTAGGGAAGCACAACTGACTGTGGGAACAGTGGTCTGTTGCCTTTCTTGGTATCTCAGTCTGTTTGATGACCATCAGATTTCCCAGCTCACTGATTTTGTTTTTTCTGGATGGCAGGCTTGATTATTTATCAGAAGGGAAAGGGAGTAGCTCAAGCAAATAAACATGTGATGTGACCAATCTCTGTTTTCTTTGTGGCTTAATAAAAGATAGGTGGAAAATAATAAAAGCATTGGGTTTTTTAAGATTAATAAGTGGAAATTATGTGTCATAATAAATTGAAAAAAAATAATAAAGATTCGAGTCAACGCTTTTTTGTGTGTTCAGTAGCTTCTACTTTCTGAAAACTCACATGGCTGTGAGCCGAAAATTAATCTGCTGCTTTGTATACTCTTCCAGTGGAATGTTTCCATAGATAACATTGCCAACCGCTTGGGCTGGATTTATTGCAGTCGTGTCTGCCTCTACCTTCATGCAAAATATTGTCGTCTTTTCCTTTTTAACACATCAGTTAGGTGCTTGCCTAAATGAGAAGTACTTGCAATCTCGTGGAAGGATGGATGCTGACTTCTGAGCAAAATATTGACAGCGCAGTTATTCTGTCACCCCTATCGGCTGCTAAGTGTTTGCAGTGCGCGTGTGGAGCTTGCAACCATGTTAAATCTATTACAGGCACCCCTCTCTTTTAACACAGTTCCTGTGAATCTCATTGTGTGTAGTGTGCTGTTCCTTAATAATAGCTCAGGAGAATACTAAGTAGTTCTTCTGAGAGGAAAAACCCTATGAACTAAATTGCTATCAAGAATGAAAGTGTGTGTGTGTTAATTTGGCCTAGTCCTTAAGGAGATATTGTTTGTGTTTTTGGTTGATTCACTGACTTAGAACAAACTGACATTCACATGAAAGGAGTTTCACATTGGGTGGATAGAGATAAATGTAATAGACGGACTTGCTTTCAGAATCTTCCGTTGTGTCTTGGAATTGCCCGTCAGTTTCAATGCATGTATTCAGTCCACCTTATGTAATATTAAATAACTGACTGATTTACCTCAGTTACGTTATCTAGGGTAAAGGTCATGATGTCAGATTGTGGGGAGTGACACAGGTTGTGTTGATGAGCTGACTTTAGAGTAAAAGAGGGAGGGGACGTTTCACCTTTTTAGAGTCTTCTGTGATACTCTCTGTGGATCTCATGGAGGGATTCTGAAGTTGGGATATTTATGAATGTGACCTCAGACAAGTGCTCTGTTCAGTCCCATCTCCTGTTTCTGAAAGTGGCCAACCTCATATGCTTCGTGAAGTTTTAATAGTACAGGATGTTTTTGTCTTCTTATCCACCAACTGCCTCCAACAGTAAAAGTTTTCAAAGACACCACTTTTGAACCAGCTGGGTTTTTTCTCCATGTAATCCTTTTGGTTTCAGTACCAAAAGTGTCTTTATCAATTAAAAAAGAGACTGAGCTTTGCCTGTGTACACATTGAGACTTCTCCTATAAGTGGGAGACGGAAGGAAAAGTTTTCTAGTCCTCACATGTGATCAGACCCCAACTATTGGCATGGATCCTCTGAAAATAGCCCATATTAAAGTAGTTGATATCTATTTACTTCATTTGTATTCTGTCTTTCTCCATAATGGGACTTAAAGTGGCTTACATCATTTTCCTCTCTTTCATTATATCTGTCACAACAAAACTTATGAAGTAGGTTACACTGACCAAGAGTGATTAGCCCAAGTGTACCCAGCAAGCTTCCATGGTAGAGTGAGGATTTGAACTTGGATCTCACAGATCCTAATCTGACATTCTAACCACTACACCAGACTGGCTCACAATGTCAGTATATCAACAAGACCTGAATACTCTGGAGAAGTGGGCAGCTGTGAATAGGATGCAATTCAACAAAGACAAGTGCACAGTATTACATCTGGGCCACAAAAATGGGAAGCACAAATACTGGATGGGGGATACACTTCTGAGCAGTAGTATATGCGAAAGGGATCTTGGGGTAAGAGTGGACTGTAAACTAAATATGAGCAGTCAGTGTGATGCGGCGGCAAAAAAGGCTAATTCAATCTTGGGTTGTATCAAAGGGGCCATAGCGTCGAAATCGCAGGAGGTCATAGCCCCTCTCTATACTGCCTTGGTCAGGCCACACCTGAAGTATTGTGTGCAGTTCTGAAGGCCTCACTTCAAAAAGGATGTGGACAAAATCGAGAGGGTGCAGAGGAGAGTGACAAGGATGATCAGGGGTCTGGAGACTGAGCCATACGAGGAAAGGCTGAGGGCCTTGAGAATGTTTAGTTTGGAGAAGAGGAAGTTGAGGGGGGACATGATTGCTCTCTTTAAATATTTGAAAGGCTGTCATTTGGCGGAGGGCAAGGAGCTGTTCCAGTTGGCCCCAGAGGGTAGGACCCGAAGCAATGGGCTTAAATTACATGCACAAAGGTACCAGCTGGATATTAGGAAAAACTTTTTCACGGTCAGAGTAGTTCAAAAGTGGAATCAGCTGCCTAGGGAGGTGGTGAGCAGTTTTCAAGAGGCGGGATGAATACTTGTCAGAGATGCTTTAGGCTGATCCTGCACTGGGCAGGGGGTTGGATTAGATGGTCTGTATGGCCCCTTCCAACTCTATGATTCTATGATCTCAGACATACCTGCCTTGCCTCTTTTTGTAAGCTAACCTGTAGCACTGGATACTATTCTAGCAACAGAGTCTCAGGTCAGTTGTGAAGAAGGGAGACTATGTATGTTTGGGTGCATGTACTTTAAGCCTCTTATAGTAAGTCGGTTCCCAGGCTGTCTGGAGAAGCTTTTCTCTCCACCATGTCTTGCCATTTATTAGATGGGGACTAACAGCATAAAGAAGGGTTGTCATTGCAGGAGTTTTGCAATGATACAAGATGTTGATAGTAAAGGAAGGTTGCGGTGCTTTCTGTGTTGAGAAGAAAGGATGTAGTCTTTATAGAAGTCACTGCTGTCCTGATAAATTTGCTTATTAAAAAATTGCTGCAGCAAGTTTTCCAATATTTTACACAGGATGCTTTATTCATATGCCATCTTGTTTGTGATCTTGAAGTTTATTAGAAATATTTTTAACCCATCAAATTAATGGGGTTGAATCCAACCATCTTTTTGACTAAGTATCATCCATTTCCCCTCCTTACAATAGCCTCTATCCCACATGAAATTTTATATGCTGGTCCCATGGTTCTCAGCATAGCTTTGGCGGGGAGGAGGTGACAAAGAGAACCCCTCCTTACTTTTTCAGCAGCAGAAAGGCTGCTTGAATCCGACTCGGTATCTTTTTTTAAGTAGCCATCTTGAAAGTTGTGCAATATGACCTGAAATTCTCTCCTTAATACTAGAACGGTTGCAGTTTGGAAACGTTGCAGAGATGTTAGGGTTTGGTGAGTTCTGGGCCTCTCTCTAGCAGCATTGTCAGTCTGGATTAAACTACAAGTGCCAGTTTTATAAAGCCTAGTGTGTCCATTGAGGCTGAATGGAGACCAGCCAACTAATTTCACGAAAGAATTCTTAATAGTCTTACAGAAGGCAAAGAAGAAAGGAAAAGGCAAGCCCTTCTCCTCCGATGTTAGCCATCTTGCTTTCTTTTCAGCACCAGTTTATTTTTCAGCTCCAGAGGAGCAATGACTGCTGATTAGCTTTCAGAATTGCAGGGCAAGCAGGGTTGATCTCAGGTTAGAAGTGAAAAGAGAGTCTTGGAAAAAATTAGAGGAAGACAAAGTGACTCCAAACTGCTGAATAGATTGTACAGCTGGACACAGTGTTGGATCTTGTTAAACAGAATACAGCAAAGAAATTGATAAAGTCCCTTTGCTGTGGTTCTCTTGACTGTCTTAATTCGATCCAATGCTTACTGGTTTTTATCTGTAGAAGTACTCACTGTTTTTACCTTTGCCAAAGTGCAGCCACAGGTAAGTTCCATATGAGTAGAATTGCTACAAAACTTTCCAAGTTAAAGGTTCAGTTGAGACATCACTTAGTAGCATTGTTGTGTTAACTGTGGATAGTTTGTGATAGAGACCATCACTCATATCCTAGTTTGCCTGTACAAATTCTTTGCTTTCTTCAGCCCTGTTAAAAAGTACAGCAAATGAATATAAAACCTGTACACTGATTTTTCTTTATAAGTGTGCTAACTCTCATGTTATGTTCAGTGCATGTACAGCTGAACATGTGTTTTAACCCCACTTTTTCAGCTATTGATCATTGGTTTCATTTTTAAAATGAACTTGCATCTTTATTACAAACACATGTATGCATGTACATGCAGGATATATGTGCATTTGCTGTAACGTGAAAAGATCTATTGTTTATTTATTCAATTTTTATACTGCTTTTCTTCAATTAGGAACTTGAGGTTACTGTGTGTAGCAGGGGCAAAATAAAGGCTTACTGTGGTTAATAAACCAACTTCAGATATTGTACTGCCAAATCCAAACTGTATTTAGTTTAATTAAACCATGATTTCACACAATATCTGAACAGAGCCGAAGACTAGACTAGATTTCTGTGCCTCAGACTTTTGAAATTAAACAGTTGCTGTCTTCACACCCTTGAAGTGTTTAAAAGCTGTTCTTCTGGCCTGAGCTCTAATTTCCACATGTTGTTCTTTCCCACCTTTGAGTTGTGTATTATATCTTGTAGCTGCTTTCCTCTTTTTCTTCACTTGTGTTGCTCATGAGGACAATTCCCTTTTCAACAAGGAGGAGATAAAGGAAGTGAAGGTTTTAGCCCCGCTGGGAGAGAGAGAAATAAGAGAGGAGATAGAGTCACATTAGCCACTGCTGGTGGTGGTCCCTCTTACTGTAGGGCTCATTCATGGTTTGCCTTGCCTTAAGAGCAGAGGCAACCTACATCTGTTATTGGAAGCTGAAAAGGGGGAGGAGACTAGGAGAGACACAGGCACAGTAATAATAGTTACCACTGTTTAACACTTAGCCTGTAGCCACATGCCAATTAATGATAGTAAGTACTTGAGAGTTTTGCCATTATTTAAACCAATGTAATCAACTACACTTTTAACTGATGTACAAATTGAATCTTGCTATACATTGTCCGGTGCATGCAGCGCCCTCAGAATCTTTTCTGAGATATCAACCCTTCTTCTTTTCCGCTGAAAGTGTTCTGAAGATATTATGCTGGACCAGAGGAAAAAAACCCTAATTGCTGCTTAGAGCAAGGATTGACTATGCCAAAGAGCTGTGCAGCATTGAACATTTGTCCATGGGATCCTTAATTGACAGTACAAGTTATAGGAAATGTAACTACAAGAGTTAATGATGACGATGATGGTGTTTCAGCTAACAGGTCTTTCTGTGTTGGAAGGGTCTCATAGTTGGATGTTTTATGATGTCTCCCTTCTTATCACAGTAGATTAATATTCTGGGCCTTTGTTAAATGCCATCAGCTCCAAACAAAATCACCGGTTTGCTTCGCTTGCCGTATCCCACCCCCACCCAATAACCAGACCTTTTCCTGCTTTCTGAGGGATTAATGCTTCCTGACTTGTCAATGGCCCCCTCAATTAATTCAAGTTTGCCGTGTAATCGGCGTTTGCTAAATATCTTAGTGAACATATGCAGAAGGAAGTGTGGATGCCTCACTCCCTCCTTCCGTGATAGGCATCTTGCACAGGGACTATTTCTTTCTTGTTTTACATTAATGAAGTCTTCACTCTTCCCACTGTTAACACCTACGCATGTACTGAACGTCTCCAAGGAGACAAGGAAACCCTTGAGTCCAGCTATGGTGAATCCTCCAATGAGGCAGCAAGTAAGAGGCAACTCCTTGAGGCATCTAAGCTTCCAGCTGTCCTCCTGCAGACATTAATTTGCTTCTGGCTCCTACAGGCAGGCTTTTCTCCTTTTTCATCTGAAATGTTGGTGAGTGCTTCAGGCTTCTCAGAGTGAGCTGGGTGGGTAAAACATGCTGTGCATCTCTTTGTTCTACCCCCCCCCAGGCTTATGTATATGTCACCCAGCTATCTCCTCAACAATTCCAAATGTATTTCCAGCTCTGGTATTGCCACCACCAGTTCTCATTTTGTAGCTTTCTTTTTTATAGTACCCCAGATCCAGCCATTACTGGATGTTTTATAAGGCTACTCGATTTCTATTTCCTAACCACCCTTTAGTTGAGTTGCAGTATAGTTGGAATGCTATTTTCGGCTATACCATACAGCCAAGGGTGTCACATTGTTTGAAAGGGGCATCTCCTTTGGGCTTTTTAGCACAAGTATGTGTTTTCCATTAGTTTCTTTTTGCAGGAAGCTGATATTTACACACACACACACACACACACAAATACGTGATGAAGTTAAAGCATTTATCATGATGAGATGTTGTGATGACCAGACCATGAGATAGCTTTCAGGATAACTGTTAGTAAGGATAGCTTAAAATGGGTATTTAATATTCAGAGGAGTTCCTCAGACTATGAGAGATGGCTATCCATTTTATTTGAATGTATCTTACAGGCCATTGTTGGAGACTGATAAACTTTTGGTCTGATCAGAAAAGCTGTATGCTTTAAAATAACAAAGCACAGCAAAAACAAAACAAAAAACAGAGGGGGAAAAACTGAATCAAAATAGGTTTTAGAAAATCCAGATTAAAAATTCATTAACTATAGGAGGACAGCATTTTATCCTTAAGATGTGTTAAAGTGGGTTAATGAGCCCGTATGAAAGGACCATTATCTAGTGCTTTAAGAGCAATCTGAGTCTTGATCCAGACACTGAAAAAGCAAGGCCATGTTCAGCACATTTTACCATAATTCTCCACAAGCCTTCAAATCATAATATGTGAAGTGAGACCATGAGGCTAATCATTTCATTTGGTTTCTGTGGGTGGAGTGGGGTGTGACAAGCACATACAATAACTTAAAGGCAGTTTACTTTGTCAGTGAAAATGAGATCCTTGTGTTTCAGTACTGACAGGATCTTCTTATTCGGATGTTCACTTCTTCCTCTAGTGAGGACAGTATGAAGAACATCATGGCTTGGATGGAGCTAGCAAAAGAGCACTGCCCCCGAATGCTGTGGGAAGAGGGCTAGGAAGGAAAGTAACATCTGAAGAGGGCATATATATTACATTCTGGTATGCGTATTTTCATCAGGAAGCTATAGGAAAAAATTAGCAAGTGTCTTACTGTAGCAAATGTTGTTCTTTTCCTATAAGGTGAAGCCTAGGATGCTCGCCATTGTCCATATTTTTACTAATTAGATTAAAACAAGGCAGCATTCTTACTAGCTAATGCCCATTCCTGCCACAGAAACTACATGAAATGTAGTATTGCTTGTACAGATTCTGGTGATTCCCCCCACCCCCTCTGCTGAGAAGGTTTGTCCAGATTTTCTCAGGATGAGGATGGAACAGTGAATCCATAGAGGTAGCAGTGATAACCATTTGTCAGTACAATCCATCAACTAAAACTAATTTGGCATCCCTTGTGTGCTGAGTAAGATGATACTATGAATGGTCACTATTGCCATGTGAAATTTGAGAGGCTTTGATATTCTTCTCTTTGTTAAATGCTGATATTCTTGTGGCAGCCATACTAGTGCAGTGACTATCAAATGCTTCTAGGGATTCTTTGGTGATTATGCCTCTGAGAAAGTATACAATACTTCAAGTAATTACACCTAGATGAAACTTATTTCTATCATTCTTTTCTTCTAGGCTCTTCAGGTAGCAAGGCAGCTTCTCTTACAGCAGCAGCAGCAACAACAACAGCAACAACAAATTAGTGGGCTAAAATCTCCCAAGAGGAATGACAAACAGCCATCCCTTCAGGTAAGAAATGATAACAAAAAGTTGAAATATATTTCTACTAATTTTAATAATGTAGACAATGAAATGCATAAATTAAGTAAAGAATGAGAGAGCATATTCAATAGGGTTTTTTTTTTGTAAACATAGTGATAAATGTATAAAATGCATTTCAGTACATTATTTATACAATGGCTTGTATTCAGCCAGCTTTTCAGATGGTGACAAAAAAGGTACTGCCAAAAATGCTATGGTGGGGACAAAATGTGTGTGGGACACGAAGAGAATTGAATGAAAAGTTTCGCTGCGTTCACTTGATAACTGAGTCTAACCAGAAGGATTTTTTAATTGTTTGGAAGACTAAGGACACTCATAATTGTCCCTTATGGGAGTTAATAGGATGGATTGTTAGGATGGATATTAATAGTCCTAGTATAGGACTGTTGAGATGGAGTATAACTGTTGAGATGGAAAATGGATTTTTAAACACACTCTAGATTGTTACCAGTGGCATCAGTAGTTTGGCCTTGTTTGCTGTCAGTCATGGTAGAAACATTTCTTTGCTGATTGCTTCAATAACATAAATGCATAGTATAGCTGTGATTGGGAAGGGAGGTCATCATGACTCATGACTGTCAGGGAGAGGAAGAGCTATTTCTGAGATGAAGGCTCCCATTATATATGCTGTGAGTCTGTGATGTCTGAAATAAGGGACATTTGTTGGATGGTAAATAACAGATTTCTAGGGGAAAGGTCTATTCCTAGAAATAAGGGGTATTTTGAAAACTCAGAATTTAGGGTTAGTTAAACTAGTGTTGCTGGGGGAAAAACTGTGAATTATATAAAAAATGCATGGATGCAACCTTATGTAATTTTTAAAGCTTTTGGTGAAAAGATGTTGCACCAGCACAATTGATTTTTGGCATGTCAAGAAACCTGGATATGAGATTTTATCTTCTTTATCTGCTAACTTTGCAAGGAAATCTATACGTTGTTTTTAGTGCTACATTTATCTAGCTAGCTAACTCAGATTTGTTTGCCCCTGTCCTTCTGGAGTGTGGGAATACTTGGTTCTTCCTTGCTCATTTTATCCTTACAAAAACCCCTGTAGTTTAGGGAAGGCTGATAGAGTGTGCTTTGCCCAAGGTCACCAGTGAGCTGAGTGAAGATTTGAAGCTGGTATCCCTTTCCCTAGTCCAAATCTGAAGTTCTAACCACTGTGGAACACTTGTATCAAACGTGATGTAGATTTGCTAAATGTTATTTCCAAGGAATTATAGATTTGGTTTACAGTTTGAACAGAGCTATGACTGTTCAGTGTTAACTCATACAACTATGGTGATAGTGATTTGCCTAGATCAACCTAGGTCATTTTAGTACTAGTGGAGTGTTGCTGTTTAAGTTACTTTTGCCCATTTGTTGTATACATAATGTAGTAAATGCACTCATTGGTTGATTTTTAGCTTTTGTGTACGAATTTTTATCCACAGTAGTTCTCAAAGCGCATCTAGCAATGGGAGAAATTTCTACAGTTTAAAGAGATTCTTCTTAAAACACTGTGCATACCTTTGACTATTTTCTAGTAGATTTGGTGAGAATTGTGTTCAGAAAAAAGCAAGGGACATTGTTTGAATTTCGCATCCAGATGTGTTGTATTTCATTGTAACTTGTATTCACACTTTCCTCACAAGTTCTTTTTGAATATCAATATTCAAATCACCACCCATTTCATTCCAGTTATACAGATGAGGACAATGAGTTTGACAGATTAGATTGTTGTATCTTGATCACAGAACAGTGAAGATTTACTGGAGTGACTCCTAAGTTACACAATCTTGCTCAATCATTTGGTGCCCCACCTTTTTGTTTGTTATAAATTGCTGTTCTTTGAGAAGAGAGAAACTGTGTCATCTCTGAGCAAGTACATATTTCAAAAGATTATTGTGAAAGAATAGAATGCTGAATCCATGCTGTTTTGCCAAAACTTTAAAAAATAATATAGATATTGGTCAATCCATTTGCCTTTTAATAGACTCTTCTACTGGGGAAATTTTTAATGAGATATTGTGCTGGCAAGGCCTAGTGTCAGGTACCAGAAGAAGTGCTTTGTTGTGCAGATGTCTTAAGAATTGCTCCAGAGGATGAAATATGACTGTGTTGACCTTTCAGCTGTGAGCTTATTTGTCAAGATTCAAATAAGTTGAAAGGATCAAACCAAACAGTTTCCGTAGTCAGACTGGGAATTGCGTTTCAGAGGTCAACAGTGAGGGCCACGTTGCAGATTCCACAACATAGCCAATTGTTGGTACGTATTAAAGTATTGAAGCTGCTGTAGCAGTCAGAGACACAATTAAAATTCTAATTTATTAATGTATACAGAGAGCTGGTCCAACCTGTCACTCACTTGATTCAAATGACTGCCCATTCTCCCCCCACCCCATTGCTCCTTGAGCTTTTGCATCCTTAAACCTACTCTTGGATATAGCAGACAGTGTGAGCCCAGTGCCACAATAGAGATGTGTAGTTTAAACTTACCAGAGGAATAATCATTAAGGAAAAATACAAATTTACACAGACGCATTTTCATCCCATTTGCCAATATAGAGAACTGAATAGAATTGTTCACCTCACTTTTATCAACAATCAGTTGTTATATTCCACCTGAATTCAGTGTGATGTTTTGCGATTATTCTTACCTATATAAAAACTAGATTCTCCTAGTGCTTTACCAGTGAACTGAGTTCCTCGTCATGTTTTTAAAAAGTAAATAATGCCAATGGTTCCAAATTGATTTTTTAAAGCTTTGTAAATAAACTTTGCAGGCAGCATTTTTCACCAATTACTACAGCAATCTTTCTGCTATTTTAGATTCTAGTCTTTAAGATTCATACTAAGACTTTAGGCCTATATGTGCCATTTTTTTGTTGTGTTTCCTAACTTGAGGGGGGGGGTGTTATATTCAAAATCCCCCCCTCCCAAAAGACTTGCTTTATCTAAAGCCTTTTTGCTTGAAATGTGGAGAGAGAAAGAGAATGTTAATCTAGAATGCCATGTTTTGGATCTTCCTGCCCTAGCAGTTGTAAGCTGATAACCAAGGAGGTTGGACCAACATGATAGAGATGTTGAATTATACAGACAATTTATGGTCACTAAAGGATATTGCTAAGTGAGTCTCAGTCAGTCTAATTTAGTAGTAGCTAGGATATGGCTATGGACAAAAGTAGAAAATGTGATGATTTCTCACAATCTTAGCAACTCATGAACAAAGAAGAATGAAGATGGCTTACATGCATCAGTCTTGGCCTTTTTGTGTTGACTTATGTCCCTAGACTTTGACAGAAGAGCACAATCTAGTTGAATCTTCTTCCAGAAGAATGTCTTTTGTTACCTCTTGACCTTGACAGCTAATTTTAGAGACTTGTTCCAGCATATTTCATATGTTTGTGTATAAGCATTTGTCTGAGATGTGGTCTACTGCTATTATTTTTTAATCTTCCAAATACAAATGCTGTGACTCACATTTTAAAGTCTAGTTTGTATACAACCTTGTCTTTTATTTGGCAGGGGTCTCTGCCTTCACAGCCTAATACTACAAACAAAAGACATTTGAAAGTTTAAAGAATGGATTTTAATAGCCAGAAATTGGAAGACCATAAAAATATAAAAACTCCAAAAATAAAATGAGTAGAGCATCAAGATTAAAGTAGTTGGGTACAAATATTTGCCGCTGATGTCAACTTTTATTTCGTAATACAAAATGGGCTGGATTAGCTCTGGAAATTTATTATCTTTACCTGGCCAGGATGTTTATGCCTAGAGTAGATCTGCCATTGATTACAAAATACAATTTTTATCACTGACTTTTGGTACTAACTTTTTTCTGTTCTTTACTTGTTGGCATGAATTTATAAATTGGAAGCAAGTCAAGAGACACATTTTTTTCTCAAGAAAATAAAACTGCAAGTGTATTTTGGCAGCATTTAAATTTGCTTTTAAAATGTTGTATGCTGAGCTCAAAAGAAAGTGGGATATCAAGGTTGAAAATACTTTCCAAAAGTCCATAGTAGCATCTTGAAGTATCTTTGTTTGTAAGATTGGATCATATGAACATCGCGTTTATTATTCAGTCTTACATGAACTGTGAGAGTAGGAGAGGAAAAGTAGTAACATATATTCCAAACATAAATTACATTTCTTATAAAGATGTTTTGAGAACTTGTTTATAGCCACATCCGGTTCATCCATTTGTGTCATGACAGTTCAATGGTTTGTGCTGCTTGTGCTTGTGCTGCTGTGGCTGTAATGGCATTCTGTAGCTAGTAAGTAATAATAATAACAACAAAAACTTTCAATTCATATACCGCCCTTCAGGATGACTTAACACCCGCTCAGAGCAGTTTACAAAGTATGTTATCATTATCCGCACAACAAAAACACCCTGTGAGGTGGGTGGGGCTGAGAGAGCTAGAAGCTGTGACTCACCCAAGGTCACCCAGCTGGCTTCAAGTAGAGGAGTGAGGAATCAAACCCGGTTCTCCAGATAGAGTCCCGCGCTCTTAACCACTACACCAAACCAGTAAGGGAAAACTACACCACTACACCAAACAAGTAAGGGAAAATGTACCAGTTGCATCGACCATATTAGACCATTTCTACCCTTACTATATGTTCAGAACAGTAGCACACATGTTCACTGACCACTGAAAATCCTATGGGCCAGGTGAATTCCTAGGATGCTATTGAAAGAGGCTGAAAGGGGCCATGCACCCCATTTTTTCCAGTACTTGGCTGCCCTTGTACAACACAGTTGCACTGACCCAACTAAATTGATGGCTGTCACTGCCACTGCTGCACTGTTGGCTCATTGGCTGCTGTTGTGGCAGTGCTAGGATTGGGTTCCCTCACAAACTCTAGGTGCAAGAAATGTCCTTGTGCTGATATTGAATCTTAGAGGCTAGTGTTAGGTGGGTAGCCATGTTGGTAAATTAGCAGGATTTGAGTCCAGTGGCACCTTAAAGACCAATACTATTTTCAGAGAGTAAGCTTTTGAGAGTCAGAGCTCCCTTCTTCAACCTTGAGTTTGAATCTTAGAGGCTATGAGCTAACACAAATATCTTCTAATGAATTCTTGGTTGGGCAGCCCAATCCTAACCCCCCAGGCAGCATCATCACTCATGTGCCGGTGTAAATGGGGCACCGCTGCACAGCTCCCTATGGACTTTTGCAGGATAGTCCCACCAGCACCTGAGCGTGGCAAAGTGAGATGCAGTGGCCCCGGGAGGGCCGCCCACCGTTCCCCTGACAACCTCACTCACACCAGCCAATGGCCACACCCTCCCCTGACATTCAGGCGAGGGGCAACCAGTGGCACAGCCAATGGGGAGGGCCAGGCTGGTGGCTGCAGCTTGGTGCTCCTGCAAATACCCACCTCTGCTGCCACCACCAAAAGAAAAAAGGTTCCCCCTCCCTGAAAAGTAGGGTCAGATAGTAGGGAGCTGATCTCTGTTGCCTGGAGATCAGTTGTAATTCTGGGAGATCTCTAGATACCACCTGGAGACTGGCAACCCTAAGTAGTCCCCAGGTTCCAGAGAAGCATGTGGGGGGAGGTGGGGCCATCAATGAGTGACAGGAACGCCCATTGGGAACCACATGGGAGGCCATTTGGAAATGAGGGGAATGAAAAGCGTGCTCAGACTTGCTGCTGTGCAACTTGAACACATCACCGCATCTCTACAAAGCGAGAATGGGGGCAGGATCTTGACAGCCATGTCCCAGTACTGGGGAGATTGAACTGACAGACCCTCCCTACGCCAAGTCCATCCCTGCTTCAGCAAACACATCCCCCACCCCCTGGCAGCAGCTTTCACCTGCAACGACCATCTTCCTGGCTTATCAGACGCCAGCAGCTCAGACTATCAGAGAATGAAAGTCCTCAGCGCCTCCCCCCCCCCCCCACACAGACATTCATGGGCCACAGTTCAATTCCCACCCCTCTGCCTGAAGTTACATTGAGGGGAGGAAGGGGGCAGAGAGGCTGGACGGGGTGCTGCTTGATACATTTGTGGGGATGTGTAAGTGGACATGTGTGACAGGGTGTTGAGAGAGGTTGCTAATGACAATGTCAGTCAGGCATGCAAACACAGAAGTTTGTTGTTTTTCAACACGTTTTATTAAACTGGGAAAAGTGCCACTGTCCCTTGGTAGCCAACGCATTTTCAGCAGCCCTCATTCTGCGCTCCCAGAGGTGGGGCGGAGATGCTGACTGCCTTGAGATATTGCTTCCTGGGCTGGATCTGAATGACAGTCACAGAGGATTAGGGAGGGGGCTGAAGCAGACATGCTTGGTTGTCTCCCGGATGGGTCACGACGTGCCTACAAGGGAAAGACGCAGATGTGCAGCAAGTAACTCAGCCAAGCCAATGCCCACAGTCCAACATCTGAGAAGATGCACATAGTAGTGGGAGCTCCATAGGTGCAGCTCGCAACCAGCTGGTGCAAGACCCTCTGGCGAGGAAGTGCTCTGCCTTGGGGTGATTTTACCTTTAAGGGAGAAAGTGAGCAGGTAGTTACAAACACCAGGTCAAGAGTAGTTTTCTGGGGATCTGCCTCTGGGGCAGGCAGGGGCTGCCGCCACCATCCTCTCCCCCACCAAGGCTAGCGGTCAGGTGAGTTCAGGTAATGGGGCAGCCAGCACAAATCAGTGAGCTGGCTTAGCCACCATCCCATCTCCTTCTTACCGGTAAGTGCTACCTCGCTCCTTAACTGAGATGGAACTTCAGAGTCAGATAACCTGCAAGGAAACATGAGTGGTTATTGTTAGTTAGCCAGACATTCTGGACTTTGCCCTTCTTCCCTTGAACAAGTGCAAAGTTCTCCCACTTTTCTTGCAAAATCCCTAAGGTGCACTCAGTGCCCACCACCATGTGTACCCTCCCGCCTCGTGCTCAAAGTACCCATGGCAGAAGTCCGAAGGGAGGAGCCTTTGGCTGCGTGCTCACTCGCCTGAGGTCATGAGACATGCAACCGGATGTTTTAAGAGTGCCTGAGCAGGTGATTGGGTGCGGGGAGGGGGGCTCATCTGCCCCGGAAGTGGACGCAGATTGGTCCCCATGGTAGTTCCCATCCTATGCTCCTTCAGGCCGTGGTGGCGGGGCTGGGCACTTGGAGAGGGGGCCAAGCTTTCCCCAGAAATGGGCCTCTATGGGCTACGCCGCCTTTTTCTGTGGCTTAGCTCTTTTGCACCGCTGTAGGTGTTCCCGTGCCTGGCGGGGCTTAGGGAGCAAACTAACTCTGGCCCCACCCTCCGCCCTGCCCCCTCCTGCACCGGCACGGGGCCCTGTGCTGCTTCTCCGCCTCCGTCCGCCCGCCAAGCGTTCCCGCTAGCGGTGTCCTGGCGGCGGTAGCACGCCTCATGCCACCGCTGGTGGAAGGGCATTTGCACCCATGTAGGAGCCACTTAACGCCCATGTAAGCCTTGATTCTCTCCCTATGCACTCCCCCCCTTCTTAGGATTGAGCTGTTAGTCTCTTTTAGTTGCACCTATAGCTTTTGCTTTTGTTATAGTAATTTGGGTTATTGTATTAATTTCATGGTAAAAAGATAAATGAACAGGATATGTAGAAATTAAATGTACTGTCAAATGCTGAGTGGATTGAATAAATGTAGAATTTTTAGTAGGTCTTTTTTTTTTCTTTCACACTGTATTGTACACTGTATTGTACTGTAAGGAAAGAGATGCTTCAATAAAGACTGTAATTCTATTTTTTTATTTATTTTATTTTATTCAGTTTATATTCCATTCTCCCCGCAAGCAGAATAAATTGTCATTTATTGTGTCAAACCAAATTGCTTATGTTTTATTTCAACATTGCTTCAAATTTCTGCAATCTATACCCTGTTGTGTCATTTATTGAATATCCCAGCTGTTGATCGTATTGAAGCATACTGTGTATCCTGCCTTGAGTCTCAAGGCAAACTTAAATAATGCAAATTAAAAAAATAATAAATAAAATAGTAATATTAACTATTAATAAGAGTGTAAACATTAGCATAGTGGTTAAGTGGTCAGGCTTAAATCAGCACTCTGCTGGTTCGAATCCCAATACTGTCATAAGCTTTGCAGCTGGCCTTGGAGAAGCCATTCCTCTCAGTCTCAGCTCCCCAGCTTTATTGTGGGGGAAAACAATAACATTGACTTTTATCTAACATTTATCTATTTATATTTATATCTCACATTTCTACCTCACCCTCCCCATGAACAGGCTCAAGGTGGCTAACAACAAACATTAAAATAATCAACAATTTTCTAAAACCTGTATTTAAAATCAGTACAATATAATGCAGATACTAGATAGGCACCATACACAAAACAGGCTACATCAAATTTACTAAAAGCATGAATGTGTTTAGTAAATTCACCACATGTAAGCATAGTTGTTATTGTTGTCAGGGCTTGTCGCTGCCGCCGCTGGGCAGGGCCCCAGCTGGGCCAGTCCTGACATCAGAGGGGCACCAGGGATACTGCAGGACCCTGCTCTGTGGAAGGAGGGGCAGAATACATCACCCAGACTCCTTCTCAGTCCACTCGTTGGCCTGCTCAACCTGGCCTGCTTACCCTCTGCGCCCTCCATCATCTCCTCCAAGCCTCCACTCTTGCACTGCTCTGCTCTCACTCCACACCATCACTCCTTACTCACACCCACCATCTCAGAGCTCTTCCTAGCCACCTTATACAGGGTTTCCTTTCCCCGCCCCTCCCTCCTTCTAGGCTTATTCCCTCTCCTGACTTGGCCCAGCTGTGCATTCCCTCAGGTGTTTCCCTCCTACCACTAATCCCTTCTTGGCTTCCTTGCCTTGCTGGCAGTGTGGGGTTGAATGCGAGCCATCCCCAGCTGAGGGCTCCTTGGCCTTGCTCACGAGGAACTGCCCCAGCCGGCTTCTGTGTTGCTGAGCATACCTGGCCTTGCTCACGAGGAGCTGCCCCAGCCGGCTTCTGTGCTGCTGAGCACGCCTGGCCTTGCTTGCGAGCTTCTGGGTTGCCTGCTCATTGATGCTGGGCGGGGCTACCCATCTCCTCCCCCAGAATGCCTGTGGCAGCTCCACCTGGAGGGGCTTGGCTCCTAGCACCTCCTGAGCCAGGCTGCTGTCCTCTAGCCAGGGTGTGGCTCTGGGCTGTAGTGGCTGCTTCTCCTCCTTGGCAGGTAAGGGCTCTGTTTGGGCTGTTGCTGGGTCCCTGTCCCGCCTGCCTTGGCCCTTTGCCTCTGTCCTGCTTAGCCCCCTCTGTTCCCCCTGGAGGGTGGGACTGGCTGGTCTCCCCCTACTCCCCCCAGCCCTCTGAGGCTTGGGCCTTTCGCCTCTTCCCCCTGGAGTGGGCAGGTTCTGGACCTGGTTGCTGGCTGGGGTGGTAGGGCCACTACCTCCCGGTTGCCTCCCACTGCTCCCTCCTGTCAAGTCTGGGGGCTGGGACCCAGACCCCGGACAATTGTTATTATTACGTCAGTTCAGGAAAGAGAGGGAGAGAGGGAAAGAGAGAGATTCCTCACAACCTGACCCTCAAGGGGTTCTCCGTTTTTTTCCTGTTTGCATAGATTCCACTTTCTTAGTAACCATGTTCATTTTAGCAGCCAAGAGGTATACCAAACAAGACAGAGATTCCCAGATTGTTTCATGTCATCGTCCACTAAACAATGAAACATGTACCCAGCACTTATTTGGAGTTGTCAATGAAAGAATTGTATTTGATCTGTACAAAGTAATTGTTCATAGATCCTTGTGAAATTTTTTTAGGTTGAAATTATTGTTCCTGTTTCATACATAAATTAAATAAGACTCCAATATGTTTAAGTATGACCTAACATTTCTAACTGATATGGGTTGGTAAGAAAGAAACAACATTCTCTTTGTTATTATTCAGTGCTGCCCAAACTTAGTCCATAGGAAATCAACCAGTCAGGAGGAGGTACAAGTTTTCTTTATTCTCTTTTGACCACCAGTACCATACCACAGCATCCTGTTGTAGTGTTAAGGGACTGGACACTGTACCATTTACAGGGCTCTACAGCCCTCATGGGCCTATAAAAGGATTTAACTAAAGTCAAGGATTGGGGCATATTAGACTTGGTTAGGGATGTATGTGAGACAGACAGACAAAAATAAGGAGCAGTGGCAACAAGATTCTTTTCTCAAGCCTAATTATTCAAGGGCAGTCATTCCAAAACTGTGTTCCAGGACATACTAGAGTGCTGTAATAAGTTATGTCCCTATGAGCTTCAGAGCTCTCACCCAAAAGGAAGCTGCGATTGTGTTGCTGCTTAAATTACTGCTATAAGTGTATTAGCTTCCTCTTAAGGAGGAGTGATTGATCCTGCTTTTTCTTTGTATAGGATGTCATTAAATGAATCAGTTACATCTGATGCAGAGTGTCAACAGAATTACTTGCCTTCAGAGGAGGCTACCTGTTGAGTTCCTGCATGAGCCAGTGCTCTGAGAAAGCATGCCCAGAATTGGTGATTCGTTTATTTATACAGGATGTACGGATCTCTAAAGACCAGTAATGTTTAATCTTTCATACTTTTCTTTGACTTCATTTCCCCCCATTTAAGGGTAAAAATATTTATTTTATTGTTATTTTTGTGATGATTTCCAGGCATACTGTGTTTGTAGGGGTTGCAGAACTAAACAATGTGCCTGAACATGTCTCTGTGTATGTTAAAAAACATTATGGAAGAAGAAAAAATGAAACATACTTGACTGGTCAGAAATGTGTAAATTGCTGACAAAATGACATATGTAATTAAGAGTGCTCCTGCCATTTTACCTTGTGGTTTACACCTACAGTGTTGAAAAAGAGAGTGACTCCCACCTCGCTAATTACCATTATCACTGAAATGGTAGGGTTTGAGTCATTAGTTCCATGTGCATTTAATTAGAGGAAGGCTGAAATTGGATTTAACTTATTACTTTTTCATGGATCACTTTCTTGTCATCACTTCAAATTGGATTGCAGCCCCAGGTAACTAATTATGAGAGCAACAGGATCAAGAGTGAAAAAAAGGTAATTAGGAATAACACAGTCGGACCCTTGCTGATAGTCCACTTGTGTTTTGGGGGAAAAAATTAGAGCTGCATTTTGTAGTATTATAGATTATGGAGTTAAAGGTATGCACTATTACTAGGAATCATGGGAGCTTGACACCACCTATAGTGGTTTATATGATATACAGCTGGGCTGAAGATGTTGTATCAACATGGTTCCACAATCAGCCCCTTAATACCAAGATTGAACTTGTAAAAGCAACAGATTGGTTGTAGGCATGAGGCATTTCAACAATTGTATAGTCAGGGGTCTTTACATATATGATTACATCAAAGCTGTCAAGTCTCAAGACTGTTCTTAGCTATAGTGAGGAGTGTTTAGATATAGCAGGTTACGCTTGATAATGCACTGATGAAGAGATTGATGCTTCAGAGGGATCATTCAGACTCACCGGGAAGATGGTTTGCAAATTGTAGAAGCCTGGCCACTGAATCTATGGCAGATTGTTCTCTTTTTTTATTTGCAATTTTTAATTAGCAACAAATTCTGTCAGTATTCTTAAACATAAAACCCTATTTTATAATACCGAGGGGAATAGTGAGGCTCACATCTGGATCAGGCAAGTAAATATGCAGTGCCGAATCCACACGTCTCAAATTTGCCGCTTTCCCCCGCCATTGATGCGCTTCTCAGAGGGCTGTTCACATACTCTTACCTCAATCCCGCCATTCTTTCGCATCTGTTGCATTGTGCCTCAGATGAATTTGGCGCACTTTCTAACACTTCTCTTGCGCAGTTCTTACCATGGATGTGAACAAATAGAAGCGGTTCACAAAGAGACCACCCCCTTTTAACCACCCCCACTTCCTTGTTTATAGCTTTTCCGGAATACCATCCCTCTTTGCTGTGCAATTATTATGGTTTCTAACTCTGTCCACGGCATGCCCACCCTGCCTGTTCCTTTTGTTTTTTAAAGTGGGCATTCCTAGCACTATTGCTCAATCTCGTCCATCAATATCACCCTGAAGTGGGGCGCTCAAAAATGCCCGTGGAGACATCGGGGCGGGGGGGGGCGTCATTTTCATTTGTGTCATTTTTTACTGCCGAAGAACTGCCAAAGTTGTGGCTGCCAAAGTTGACTCTCCTTTAAAAAAAAATGTTGAAATTACTGTTATAGCAAAAATCCGCTATTGTACAATAACAATTTAGTGTTAAATAAGTAGTCTGTGCTAAGTGGCCAGCACCAACCTCCCACAATCTTTCCCAGTGACCCATTGTTCTCTCCTGGGGCTCTATGACTATCAGAAAACACTGCTTCTCTTGGCCTGAGTGTGTGAGGCTTCATTGTGTGGTTTATCACTGAAAGGGGTATGTGGCCTCGCCATAGCAATTTAGCAAAAAATCGCTATAGCGGAAATCTAGTATAAAAATTTTAAAAACGCAATGTCGTCATCGGCTATGGCAGATCTAAACCCGCCCCCTAATGCGCAATTCTCCAAGGGATATGGACAACGTAGAGCACAGTGCTGCCGTAGTAAGAGAGGGGATGTGAACACAGACTGGGACAGTGCGGGACAGAATCCAGCACAATTATTGCATATGAAAAGCGGAAGGTAGGGAAGTGTGGATTCGGCCCAGAGTATTGCAGTCTAAGTTTGAACACATTCTTAACTATGCAACATCCCCAACACCACCATCCTAAATGAGCTATAACCTTTTAATTCCATTAAGGTCAATCAGCCTGCAAGAATCTAACTCTTCTTAGGATGGCACTTGAAGAAAACAGTCAGAATCATTACCCCCTCCCCCCCTCCAAAAAAGTGGGTGATAAGTAGATCTCCAAGGAACTAGGAAAGGGCAGATAATGGAGCAGGAGAACCCTCAGATCTGAAGCATGTGTTTGAGAGGGGGGAAATGAGAAGTAATGGGGACTTGACCCCATACTATTCCCAGTGTTCAATAATGTATTCTTTTTCAAACACTCTTCCCCAACACATTCCCACTTTTTCTTACCTTACACAAACTGAGTTCAGGAATAGGATGCTTCTGATATGTAACCCAGTATTTTTTTAAAAATAATTTTACTTTATTTCCAGGGCCAGAGCAGAGCCCAAGTCCCTTCATGTTATGAGCAACCCACATCTCACCTTTTGTTTTTGAAACTTGCTTTAAAAAGTACAGAGCAGGGCTTTTTTTAGGGGGAACGCGGGGGAATGGAGTTCTGGAACCTCTTGAAAATGGTCACATGGCTGGTGGCCCCGCCCCCTGATCTCCAGACAGAGGAGAGTTGAGATTGCCCTCCGTGCTGCTGAGCGGCACGGAGGGCAATCTCAACTCCCCTCTGTCTGGAGATCAGGGGGCGGGGCCACCAGCCATGTGACCATTTTCTCTGAGGGCAACCCACTGAGTTCCACCACCTCATTTCCCAGAAAAAAAGCCCTGGTAAAGATGCATGTTTTTTGTGGTTGGGGAGGCATGCAGGGGAGGAGAAGAGACAGGGGAAGCTCTTGGGGGAAGCTCTTGGCACACGGATGCAAGAGAGAAAGTAAACAGCAAATAGAAAACTCAGCATCAGAAGAGGGAAACTGAAAATGGCATCACCAATCTGTCAGAGGCATCACCTGTCTGTCAGAGAATTGGCTGAAGGGGAAGGTAACAAGAAACCCTAGCCAAATTCTTGCAAGTCATCCTTTTTTTATCCATAGTAGGTACCAGGCAATGTTTACCTGAACTTGGGTTGCAAGAAGATTTACTATAAACTTACTATGTTGTGTAGCAATTTTATTTTTTCTGGCATTATACAGGTAAACATAAGAATCATAGAGTTGTAAGGGATCTCTAGGGTCATCTAGTTCAACCCCTTGCACAATGCAGGAAAATCCCCTGCACATGCTGGACAACCAAGAATGCTTGTGGTACACTGTGGTTTAGGAATCAACTAATGGAAATAAATGTTCAGGCACAACTAGAGAAGATCTTTGAAATCCATAATTGGATCTCCTGTCTCATTAAATGTCTATTAATAGTAGCCACCAAGAAAGGGGAGGTGGAGATACCGATCTGGGGGACTAATTCCCTGTAATATTTGTCATCTGGTCTCTGATCTACAACATGAGTTCTAGTAAAACGGAGATCTTCCGCTGGGCCTTTGGCTGAGTGCCAGCGGGTGTCCTCCTTTTTCCATCTAAGACCACCACTTTTTCTGGGGCTGCCCTTGGCCATCTGCTATGCCCATATATGGACTCCCAATATTTGTTTAAACAGCCTGCTCCTGGACTATTTTAATGACTTTTAAAAAATTATTGATTTTATGGTTTTGTGACTTTTAATGTATTTTTTTAATGTTGTTAGCCGCCCTGAGCCCATCTGTGGGGAGGGCGGGGTATAAATCAAATAAATAAATAGTTGTACTATAACATTCTTTTGCCATCATGCTAAGTGTTGCAGTCCAAACATCTTAAATATTTCTTTGGAACCATAACATAACAACTAATTTTAAAAAATTGAGGATTGGAATTCTTCAGACACCCAAGATATTTTTAAATGTTTATATAAAAATGAACATGTGAATGTTACAAACACGTGTATCATAAATGTATGTTTTCAGGAAGTTGGGATGTATAGCCAAATTTGCCTACAAATCTGTGATGATTTCATGGCATATGGTAATTGCATTCTCTTATGTGGCTAGTGCATCTAGAAAGTAGCACTGGCCAAAATCTTCACTTGCTGTGGGTTCCAACTGTTGTGAGAACTGGCCAGTAGCATCTTTTAAGGAGAACGTTGTGCCTTCTCAGTTAGTCACACTTTAAAGACAAACACATTCTTCTGAAGTCATTTTAAAATATTTTAATGTTCTCTTATATACAAAGATAAGTGAGACCTGCCCATGATTTTGTGATGACAAAATCTATAACATTCATGGGAGGGAGGAATGATGAAGAATTTTTCCTCTCTTTTTTTCTTAACTTGGCTGATTATGAAATAAATCTAGGGATTAAAAAAGCCTCTCAGTTCTTTTAATAAAGAAATGAAGGGGCAGGCTGCTAAAAGTAACATCTTAAGTTGATTTAGAGTTTTATTCACGGTACTCATCTATGGTTGAAAGGGGAAGCAACCTGAG
This sequence comes from Eublepharis macularius, assembly GCF_028583425.1. NCBI lineage: Eukaryota > Metazoa > Chordata > Lepidosauria > Squamata > Eublepharidae > Eublepharis > Eublepharis macularius. The sequence goes on from NC_072793.1 coordinate 140,731,636, forward strand.
GTCAAGTGATGTAGTGTTTCCATTTTCCATATGAATCTCACTGTGCATGATAAAAGCACACTTCGTTTATTTGGTAAGTCTGTAGGAATTTCTGACAAAGTGCAGAGGTCGCTTTTCTGTCAATTTGAGTAGGCAGCGTTTTTGTACTACTGGTTCCTGCCTTCAATTCCCCTGTTTCTGCTACAAACCGTAGCACTGTTCTGACACTTGAATCCTAGAGTGCTGCAATCTGTATCATATTAATGCACAGCACTGGAGCCTGTCCAGTGGTCAGAAAAATGTCCTGAAGCCAAGAGCAGCAGCAGTCGGTGCAGGTGCTTTAAGAACAGAAGTGACAGCAGGGGCAGTTTGGTCCACTTGGCAAGATGCCCAGGCAGGAAAGCCAGCTGAGACTGTAAAGGGGCAAGATTGAAGAATGGGGTGGAGAGAGGCAACATACATTCAGAGTTCAATCCCTGAAGAAAATTACCATCTGCAATCATAAGACATCTTTGCTTTTCCTGCCGATACTGTTTGCCAAACAGGTTTGAAGTACTTATCAAATAACTCTGGATGAACAAAAATAGGATAAAATCTCTTTAACAAATTCCTGAGCATTCTGCTGTGTTTATTGACATTCTGGATGAGGGGGGTGGTTAAGAAAGACAGCATTTGTGAGATTTATTTATATATTTGAGTATCTAGGCAGTTTTTCTACCAGAGGGCAACCCAAACCAGTTGATAATGTTTATATATCTGCAAAAATGTTCAAGGACATTGCTCATTTAGTTTGGCATATCTAAATCAGCATTTCAATATCTGGTGCTTGTACATTACATTCCTAACAATGCCACAGAACCCACACCGTGGCTCTAAACAAGAGTCAACCAGACATGGAATAAAAGCCTGCCATGTTCATGCTCACATGCTATGCATGTGTGCTGGGCCAGTAGTGGTATGGGTTGCCCTATATTAAGCTATACCTGATCTCTAGAAAACAAGACTGTCAGGAAGCTGATCGTATATTTTCTTTTGTCCCCACTTCCCAAGACTAAACCTGAAGTTAATCTGGACTTTTAAATCCAAGGTAGGAATCCACATCAGGCCTACTGGAGAACAGTGAGATTGCAGACAATTCTCTAGTAGTGTGATTTTGGCAACAGGGGTATGGGTAGTATGAATTGTATGTACATTACTAATGTAGCTGTGGTAGTTGTGAGGTGAGTCATACCTAGTAACTGGTTTTGTGTTGCTTCAATTTTGTTACTTAGCTGTGATATCATGGACAAAATATTATAAACATATCGTGGCTGTAACACGCTTGCTTTAAAAAAGATCAGGAACTTTTATTAAGTTTGTTTTCCTTGTCATACTGTAAAAATTTATTATGTGTACTGTATATATTAGAAACAGATTTGAGCAATTCTGTCTAAATGAAGTCATCATGATTATTTCCAGACTGTCTGTTTTTGGTTGTGAATAATTTTCATACATCAGATGGCTGTCATATTTAGAAGTTCTCTACAGTTTTAAAATAGGACGTTTCCCATTTTTGAACCTTTGTAGAATGCATCAGCCTTGTAGACTTTTTTTGTTTGTGAAAACATCTCTGCATTAGAAGCTAGTGGATTAAAGTGTGTCTTGAGGTAAATATGTTTAATTGTCCTATCTGTGTTTTTGTTTCAGTATTAAGCACTTAATCTTAAGCGCTTGATTAAATGTTTGATCAATATCGTATCAATGGAAACCTGCATACAATTGAGGACATCCTTTGCATTTAACTTCAAGCAAATGCAAATAGCCCAACAATCATAATGGAATGAATAGGATCTAATCCACCAGGGCTGATTTCCAGTGCAGATGTGGTCATTTCATTTGTGCCAACATTTATCGCAATGTTTTCTTATATTCATTTCTCTCCATTTTACCTTCCACCAGAAGAAAACAATGGCCACTGGATCCACACTCTTGTGCTAACTAGGAAGAGAGAAGGGAAGCAAAAGCTGAATGGGCATTGGATATGCAGCATTACATTACTGTTAGTGTTCTGATGTGCATTCCTTTACATAACAAGTGCAAGTAGTTGTTTGGGGCATATAGCACCACAGCCCAATGCAGAATATTACATAAACCAAGCTGAATTTTTTTTAAAAAAAGTCTGTAACTGGTGCTTTTGAGACTGGCCTATGCACAACTCTCCTCCCCTTATTGTAGAGTGCAAGAGCCCACGCACCAAGTCATGGCAGCAAAGGCTTTTGTGGTACAACCAGCAGTACTGCGTGCTTGCATTTTGCCCACATATTTGGCAATGTGCACTTGCTGGCCCCCACTGGTTTCTAGTAAAAAGCCCAACGACCCTGCATGAGGAAGAGTTGTTTGGGAAACAAAGATAATCTGAAGCACTCTGAGGACTTCCTGTGGATGTCTCAGCATGGGCAAACAAAGCAGAAAATTCTGTAGATGTGAAGGGATCGGTTTTATGCTCTAATGGAAAACTTCTACGTTAGTAACATGCCATTAATGTGTAGCACTGGCACGGAGACTTCCACGATGATTCTTTGTTTAATACATTCATTTTTTTAGATACATGGAAATAATATTTTTAAATCTTTTCCTTGAACAGTTTTCTGAATCTTTTTTCCTTCCTGTAGGATTTAATAAACCTTTCAAGTGAGGTAGGGTTTTTGCAACTTCTGAAAAAAAGTATAATTCCCAACCATCTTCCTGCCTCTGTTATCATTCCACTGATTTAACTGAAGGCTTGTTCATGTATACACACATTTACATTTAAATATGCATTTTGAGGTCCATTAGTTACTGAAGTTGAAGGTAGTATTGATACATGGAACCTTTCAAAACAATGAACATGCTTAGTGTTTTGTTCAAATGATAATATAAATGTGGTTTAATCTGCTCCCCCCCATTCCAAAACCAGTCCTCTGTAGAGTTGCCAGTCCCCCACTGTAGGTGGGGGAATCCCTGCTCCCACTCTCCAGCCATCACCCCTGCTTACCTGGCTGACGGAGGAAAAGATGGGGGAACACGCCTCCTGGGATGCGCTCTCGGGCAGCGCAGCCTGAATTGGGCTGCTGCAGAGCGCAGGAGCACTCCCAAGACCCCTCATGCCATCCCAGCAGCGGTCCAGCACTCCTGCGATCTGCACTGTGGAGTGCCGGAGCATTCCATGGCCCATCACGCTCCCTGGCAGCACTCCCGCACGCTGATTTGAGCCGAATTGGGCCATTGTGTAGCGTAGGAGCACTTCAGGGTCTGTTGTGCTGCCCCAGCAGCACTCCTGTGCTGGACCACCATGGGCTTGATTCAGCCCGCTGTGGAGCTTAGGGGTCCTCCCAGGGGCAACACATGACCTGCACGATGATGTCACTTCCCAGAAGTGATGTTATTGGTCAGGCTGGGAGCACATGCGCATGAGGGAACCATCATCTGTAAGCATCAGATTTCTCACTTCCCTCCAGGAGGATAAAGGGACCTGGGAACCTTGTACTCTGGCCCTCTGTGCTGTTCACTAAGAGTCAAGCAAGGAAAGTAAGGTTCGTAGAGATCCATGTGGCTGATTACTAGAAATCTGTAGTTGAGATCAGAGAGTACAGTTTTTGTCCTGAACTGGTTTTGCAGCAAACGGTGAAGATATGGACATTTTTGTGTGTGTATGAAAAAGGAAAAATAGATGTTTGAGTTCAGATGGCAGTTGTTTGCTTCATCCAAATCTGATATTAAAGTCACAGGGCAGCAAGTGCAGCACTGCAGCATAAGTGAAATTAACACTGGTGAAAAAAAAATGAAAACGCTATTTAGAAAATGGTCAGAGTCTGACAGCTTTGTGACGGTCGTCAAGTTGGCAAAAAAAACCCCCAGCCACTGTGATTATGGAGAAAACATGTTAGCCTCTTTTCATTCTTGTATGTTGTCTGCTTTTATCAACTGTCAGTCAGTTTAAGGTGTAACATTAATTATATGAAATCCTACTCCAGTAAAACTATGCAGTTGTAAACGTAGACCTTTGGCCCAATTAAGAAACATATTTTGTGTCAAGATGGCTTTTGTCGAAGGACGGGTGAGCTGGAAGAGTTTATTTAATGAACTTTGAGTAGAAGGGTGTACAAGACACCTAAATCTCTCATTTGGAAATAAATTAGTTGACTTGATTATATGTAACTATATCACACTCAGAAAGGTACAAGACAAAGCAAAACAACATTTAATTGAGCTATTATTTTGCGGATTTTGGCTCAGGTTCAGACAGCCTAATCAAATTGTGCTTTGCTCAAGAAACGAATGTTAAATGCAGTCTACCAACAAATGTTAAAGCAGAATTTAATTGGTAAAAAAATCTACATCCCAGATTTAGTCTGCCTTGCTGGAGAAGTACTTCTAAAATAACTGTTTGAAATTAAATCTCAAACTGATGGAACTTCTAGGAAAAGGTGTAGAAAGAGTTAGGTAGAAGTTCTGCACCATTAATGGCATCTACCCTTCTAAAAGATCGTAGTTATCACATCCTTATTTACAGTGGGCCTTTTTCATTGAGGTGACACAAATAAAACTATGATACACTTTGCTTTAAATCAAATGTACCCCTGTCATTGTCTTTAGACCACCAAAGAATGATGAAGTCCATGTGAAAAAAACAAGGAACACATCCAGGCTTATGAATACTGAAACAAGATGTAAATTAGGAAAAAATTCTGAGATGTGTTTCTGTGATGTGTACGGAAGTGTTTTGTGATATGGGAACTTTAGCATAACTCCCTATGTGAGATATGCAAGCTTCTGAGTTGTGTGTGTATCTTTTTCTAAATGTTACAAAAGGACAGGCAAAAAAGAGGAAGAACGTAAGAAGTTCTACACATCTATGAATGTCTGAATGCAAGGGCAATGGTTAACTTCTATCTAAACCTTGCCTGTGCCTTTAATTACAAACAGTTGCCTTAGTGGGCTTCAGGAGAGGGAGGTGGCAAACACCCCAGATAAAAGCAGCTCAAATAAATACCTGAAATTAGTCTCTGAATCCTATTATTAAAAAGGACCTCTTTGTTGACAGCACGCTATTCCTTTGATTAGTTTTATTGTTAATTGATGAAGCCAAAGTTATTTTAAAGCAACACTAGCACAAGGTGGGTTATCTAGCATTCCTTTAATGCAGCACTGGCTGTGCTTAGTCTTAATACTCAACATCTAATAGGGAATCGCCAACCTAATTTTTTGTAATGCAATTTACCAATTGGGGTCCTACAAAAGGCAGATTATATTTTATGGCTTATGAACAGCAGGACAGATATTTCAGAAAATCTGTAGATAGCAGTAATTTTGAGAAAAGTGCACAAATGAATTTGAAAACAAAATATTTCACTGCCTACACAGCTACATTCACAATCTTGAGACCACAGTCGTATATGTGTGATGCTTATACCTGAGTCTATAGAATGTAACAATGCCTAAATGAAGAAAATGTAAATTGAATTCAAAAGCAGAATTAATTCTCTCTGTGAAAAACCTGTGTTACCAACAGGGGTGTTGGCATCGGGAACGGACAAGCTAGTTCAAGAGAAAAATAATAACCAGCCTGAACATTCATTTCTACTCTGATCCAAACCTGAACCAGTCATTTATGTTTTCATAATAAGGCTTCCCAGCACCCTTCATCTAGGGAATCTCAAATACTTTGCATGCATTAACTTAGCAAGGCTTTAAAGAGTCTTGTGCACATAAGTAAGGGATGCATAGAAATAGCTTTGCTTTCCTGTGAAGAAATTCATTGGCTGCTTGATACCACTCAACTTCCTAAGACTCGAAGTAAAGAGATATTGGTTGCAAAAAAATATCCACCAGAGCTGATTGGAGCTGCTCTTGATAAATGTACAACTTCAGTCTTTTTCTTTTCTTTTCTTAGCAATAGAGATAGGGTGGAGTGTTGAGGAATGCTTCATTTATCTAGATGATCCTTTTCCTCACCATTGTCATTGGCCTGAGGCTGGATGGTTCAGCTCTCTAGCAAATAAAATGAGTAGTTTACTTGACAGTGATTTCAGTGTCCAGCAACAATGAATGTGGATATCTTAAGTTAGAATGAGAACATGGCCAAGCAGATATACTTGAAAGCAAGTTCCATTTTATTCACTGGGGCTTAGTCCCAGGAAAGTGGCTTTAGGATTGCAACCAATGGGAACAGGTGTTAGGAATTAGGTATTAAGAAGTCTACTCTTAACCCAGGAGATCTCAGTAACTATTGACTAGTCTCATATATTCCATTCTTTAGCTAGGTGATTGAATGGTGGTGGCTGAGCATCTTCATGCTTTCCTGAATGAAGCAAATTGTTTAGATCCTTTTCAGTCTGATTTTAGGCCAGGTTATAAGATTGAAATAGCCTTAGTTGTGCTGGTGGATAACCTGCACCAGCAGATGGACAGAGGAAGTGTGACTTGGTGGATTCTTTTGCACCTTTCAATACCATTGATCATGTTATCCTACTGAATCATTTATCCAGGCTGGGATTGGGAGGCCCTGTTTTGAAGTGGCTCCTGTCTTATCTGGATGGTAGGTTTCCGTGCTGGGGGACTGCTACTCAGCCTTGGCCTTTCAGTCTGTGGGGTCCCACAACATTCCCTCTTGTCCCCTCTTCTCATTAACACCAACATTAGGTGAGTTTATCCAGAGATTTTGGCTGTGTTGTCACCAGTTTCTGGGTGACACTTAGCTCAATCTTACACTTCCAGCTGATCTGAGGGAGGCAGTAGAAACCCTGACCTGGTGCGTGGAGGCAGTTTTGGAATGGATACAGACTAATGAACTGAAGTTTAATCCCAACAAGACAGAAGTGTAACTCATAAGTGAAAGGTCTGACCCAGAATTTAAAATATGATCTGTTCTAGATGGGATCATTGGACTCCCTTTGAAGGAACAGTTCCATAGTCTTGGAGATGCACCTAGACCCAGGCCTGTTGCTGGATAAGCAGGTGGCAGCTGTAGCCAGGAGTGCCTTTTACCAAGTTCGACTAGTTAGCCATCTGAAGCCTTTCCTGGCCATAGTGGTGCATGCCCTGGTTATATCTAGATTAGATTACAGATATTTAGATTATTTCCAGATATCTAGATTATTTCTAGATTAGTCTACATGGGGCTAATCTTGAAATGTGGTCAGTAACATCAATTGGTGCATAATGCTGCAGCCAAGATGTTGACTAGAGTGGGTTGTTAGTACCGTGTCACTCCAGTCTTGGCCCACTGGTTCCCAATCTGTTTCTGAGCAGAATTCAAGGTGCTAATATTGACCTTTAAATCCTTATATGTTTTGGGACCATCATACATGAAGGACTGCCTACTCCCTTATGACCCTACGTGACAACTGTGATCATCTTCTGAGGCCTTGTTTCATCTGCTTCTGAGATTAGGCAGGTGGCAACCCAGAAAAGGTCTTTCTTTGTCATGGCACCAAAACTCTGAAACTCTCTCCCAGAGAGACATATTTGTCCACCTCTGTTGCAGTCATATGCAAGTGGGTGAAGACATTTACTATCTACTTTATATACTTTTTCAGTTGTAGTTTCATGTATTTTGTATAAGGTTCTATGCACTTTCTATTGTTAATGCTACTTCTATTTTTTCTTTTTTAAATAAAAATAATTTTTTAAAAAATACTTTTGTTTCATTTAGTGTTTCCTCAGTGATCCATCCTTCCTGCCCAATGGTTTAATTGTTGTTTTTATGTGTGTATTTTAGTTCCAGTTTTAATTGTTGCAGTGATGTGTTTTTGTTGGTTTTTAAGATGTGGTTTTTATTATGTATGTTTTTAATTCGTTAGCATTTGATAGCCCTTATGAGAGCAGAAAGATGAGATATATATTTTGTAATAGATAAATAAATATCAGAAGATAAAATTAGAGCGCTCCACAAATGACATAAGTTCTGCTAGCTCCTATAGCTGTTCCATGCTGTATTCTTCTACTGTTTACTGAAGTGCCCTACTTACTTGCAATTAATGCAGGTCTGCAGAAATTGTGACCTACCAAGCCAAACACAGCACACCAAGCAAGTATTATGACTTTCCAGGGAACTTGAGAAAGCTGTCATTTTTATTCCTTGCCTAGGACTACAGAACAGGATGTATTAAACTGCCTGGCCAGTATGTTTGGATTTATGGGATAAGTATAATCTTACCCTACTCTCTTTCAGGTGGGCTATTCTTAATGATAAAAGGGTAGTTTGGGGGTATGGACAAGACCATATCTTGCCGGATTTGGTGAGGGAATTTAAATGAACAGCTGTTGCACAACTGTGACATTGCATGTTCTGGTAAGCTTCTGTTGTGCCCTTCTACTATGGAAATTAAGACAGGGAAGTGCACTGCATTGGACAAGGTGGCAAAGAAATGACTCAAATAATGCAAACTGTGGATAAGGAACAGCAAGTAAAAGAAAGCTTGGCAAGAGTCAAGGTTCAGCATTGATTTTGCTTTTAACTTTATGTTTATTCAAATGGTGCGGATACAGATTAACTTCCTGTACTCAATATTTATCATTATTTGACTTGTCTGGAGGTGCAAACAATAAGCCTCTTGTTTAACGGGCTTTTTGAAAAAACCTTTTACTCTAGCTGCTTCTTCTGTTCCTGTGTCCTCAGGTATGAATGTGTTTATTTGAACTTGTTGCATCTAGCCCTCGGAAGAGAATTATATACACACTACTTACAGCTATATCCGAGGGATTCTTTTTCCTTAGGTTCATCTTTTTCCCCACAGTGTTGCATTTATTTGCAGACCAGAACAATCTGTAAATGAATTGTATATCATTCTCCCAGATAATCTGGTGGTAATTGAGGTTAGAGATATCTAACCAAAATTCTCAGTAGCCTCAGCAAACTACAATTCCCAGGATTCTTGGTCAAACCATCATAAAAATGGTACACATTTGTTCCTGATGTGGTCATTGACTTGTGACAAGTGCAACCTATAGATCCCACTTAGTAACTTCCATCTAGCCTTGTATTGTCTTAATTCACAAACAGAAAGGAGAAAAACCGTATTTTGTAATACATGTTACTTTAGCTAGCTGCCTATGGAACCACTGTATATTAAAGCTGATGCAAAGACAAATTTATGTATAACACATAAAAAATCTCGATCCTGCAGAGATCGAGCAAGATCCTCAAGTCTAGATACTCTTCAGAACTGGTTTTGTTAAGAAGGGTCCTGGTCCACTTTGGAGGGAAATGTTCCAAATCTGCAAAATCTTGCAAAGTTACTAAAGCTGCAAACTATACATACCTTTGTATTGTCGAAGGCTTTCACGGCCGGAGAACGATGGTTGTTGGGGGTTTTCCGGGCTGTATTGCCGTGGTCTTGGCATTGTAGTTCCTGACGTTTCGCCAGCAGCTGTGGCTGGCATCTTCAGAGGTGTAGCACCAAAAGACAGAGATCTCTCACTGAGAGATCTCTGTCTTTTGGTGCTACACCTCTGAAGATGCCAGCCACAGCTGCTGGCGAAACGTCAGGAACTACAATGCCAAGACCACGGCAATACAGCCCGGAAAACCCCCAACAACCATTATACATACCTTTCTTAGTCATTTGTGGTTAGTGCATGATTCTTTCTTATCACAGGAGGCTAGATGAGTAGCTGTTTTCAAGTTTGGAGCAGTGACATAGATTGCTGGGGTAACACTCAACAAGCTCTATATTTTTGGAGAACATGTCTCAGGGCACCTACACTTTAAAAAAATCTATGTGGTGCTTTCAAAATGCATTAAAGATGCTCAGATCACAGGCACCAGAGAATAATAACAACAGTGTGCTTATATACTGCTCTTCTAGACAGATTAGTGCCCACTCAAGAGTGGTGAACACAGGGCCGGATCTAGGTTTGCCGGTGCCCAGGGCAACCCTGTGCCCGCGCTCCCGGCACTGCGTGGTGACATCACTTTTGTGGTGTCATCACGCAGGGCAGAGCATGCTGTCCGCGTGGTGCGCCGGTGGAGGCAGCTGGCCACGCCCTGTCCTGTGGGGCAGGTGAATGGTGCGGGCGGCCTCGCAGCCCCCCGCGCTACCTTTTGCCTGCCCCGCAGGACAGGGGGCACGCGGCAAGCCGGCCACTCCCTGTCCTGTAGGGCAGGCGAAAGGCAGCGCGGGGGGCTGAGAGGCTGCCTGCACTGCCACCCGCGCGCTCCCGGCAGCTGGCAGCTGCTCCCAGTGCCCCCTCCCTGGCAGTGCCAGGGGCAGACTACCCCCTGCCCCCCCTCAATCCAGCCCTGGGTGAACATAGTGTTGTTGTTATCCCCACAGTACACCTGGGGAGCTGGGGCTGAGAGGAGTGGCTTACCCAAGGCCATCTGCCGAGTTCATGGCCGTGGAATTCAAACTAGCAAAGTGCTGATTTGCAGCCCAGACACTTAACCTATATGCTACAGCAGCAGCTGCACAAAATAAAAAAGGAGCAGCTGGTAGTAGGGCGTTAATGCCCTTTACAAAGAACCCCAAAGCAACCAAATCCTTGCTTGGCTCTCCTTTGATGGAAGTACAGAGCATTTTCTTTAGTCAAGACTCAGAGCCATCCTCAAACTTTAGACCAACCAAAATGACAGCTGAAAATGTGCTTGTCTTTTCAGTTCCATAAGAGTGACTGGAAGTGGGGAGAGATTCTCTTTTGCAAAACAGAACACTTTGTGTTGGCTGTTGGTGAGGTGGGGGCGGGGGGGGGTTGGTTTCAAAGCCAGGAGGAGCAGTGGCACCAGTAGTGGGAGAATTCTGAGGGGTTTTCACAACCATCTTTTGAGAGCTTTGATGTGGGTAGTGTGTTCCCCTCTCATTATGTTGACATCTTAAGTAAATTGCCCAGTTAGGTTAGTTGCGATCATTGAAAAGTTGCAAATGCTTAATATTAAAGGGAGAACTTGAAAGCATGAAAGAGCACCCTGCTGAGATGTCAACATTGTCGTCCTATCAATGCCTCTACAGGCTTGTGCGTAAATGTCAGAATTGCACACACACCCTCATTACTAGTGTTTATAATACAAATCTAATTTGTTTGCTTTTTATATAAGTAGTAATTTGCTAAGAAACTGAAGCTGAGAAATATTGGCTTGCCATGGGACTATCCTGAAATCCTATGGCTGTTCTAGGAAGGTCAGACCCCTAAATCCTCATTAATTTCTGTACATAAGCAGAGAATAGCTTAGTATACTTCCTAAACTGGATGGGATTTCTCTATTAGCTTGTATGCTTTCGTGGAGAGATGAAGCTTTTTTCTAACCACTATTGTGCTGTTATGGAAGATATTGCACCTGTGGAAGAGTCCTGTCCAGAAGCATATTTGAAAACCCAGCTCATATTCACCTTGTAGACTACTTAGAAGTTCACCAAGACTGTGCCCGGGTTCTAAGTCAGTCCCTTATTAATAAGATGCTTATACTGGAAATTGGAAAGTTGCCCAGATTTTTTCATTGTATTTGGAATGCTGCTGAAGAGAATTAGATTGTGTATCTGACTTACCCAAACCTTTTGACATATACAAACCCATGTGACCCTTTCCCCAGTGTTTTACATAGAAAACACACTTCCCTGAATCATGAAAACGTTCAGCCATGGCACAGAGAAAAAGTTTGAAGCACAAAGAAGCAAGACTGAAGAGTAGTTAGCTGTAAGTGTCATTGTGGAAAACTGGTGGATGACTTCTTGATTACAGGCCATTCAGTGACAAAATGGGAATTTACTGAACTGCAGAGGCTCTGACAGAGCAGTTGGTGCTAACTGTATAAGGTAACATTCAAGAGAAGTTGGATGTAGCGACACATACATGACATAAGAGAACTAAGGAATGGAAGAGCTATGGAATTATTTCACTTCTATAATGGCATACAGAGTAGAATCTCTGTTTCTAATTAAATTTTTCTTAATCTTGAGATCTTTGGAACACTGTGGTGGTAGAGTGACTTCCTTAAACTGCAGTACTGGGGGCAGGATGAAGATCACTCAGAATGAGATGAGTTGAAGAGACCAGAGCTGATCGCAGACTTGCTAGGATCTCTAACCCTGTCCCTGAAAAGTCTCTCTGTTAGTACAGTAAGATGATTTATTTATTTACTTTTATTTATAGTCTGCCTTTCTCATTGAGTGGATCACATGGTGGAGCACATTGAGTGGATCACATGGTGTAACAGAATGTAACCAAATAACGTGAGAGGTCTAATAAGCAATTCAATAGGACGAGGATTACAGAAATCTGAAACCAAGCATAAAGTATCAGACTTGATATGTACACAATGCAGAAAATCGTCTTAAGTATAAAACATAAGTGTAAAACAATCCAGTGAGAGCAAGGCAGTACATGAAGCAAACAGATAATACATCCTGTACACAGTGGTATAGTTTGCAGTCTTGGTCCCTTTATAAAAATACCTTCCTGAACCATTTTGTTATAATATAGCCCTAATCATGCTGAACAAGTGGTCTTCACACTGAAAATTGTTGTACAGGGAAGAACTGAAAAGTATGCTTTCATCTTATTGTGCAAAGTCATCTCCAAATGACTCGGCATCGTGAGGAAAATTTAACTTCTCCCTTACACAAATACTTGTTTCCACTTCCATTAAGACTTGCCAGTAGATAACAGCTTGCACCATAGCTGGCTTAGCACTGAAGCACTAAACCAGAAGCAGTTAGGAAAACGTTGCCGGAAGAATCAAACAGTGAGTCATAGTGATGATTCTTTTGGATTATCTCATTTGTGCCAATCTTGCTCATCTCTGGCCTGACATTTGCATGACTAGGGATCAGTGTGGGGATCATCACAGAACCCAGGTAGCTTGGAAGTATTAGGAGCATTTTTTTAGGCATGCAAAGTGTGCTTATTCAAGTCTCTTAAGTAACACTAGTCCAACTCTATCTCAAGACCTCTTGTGGCTCATTATTTGGGTGGTTTAAATCCCAGTTTAACCATAAGTGGTGTTTGTGACCTAGGACAAGCCACTTTTTCTCACTTTCTATTCCTTAATCTTTTTTAAAAGGAAGTGCAATAAACTAGAACCTTTGGACATTTGTAGTGCAGTAGAAGTCATTATTAATGAGACAGAGAGGATTGTGTACACGATTAAGGACAGTGTACACCTTTTTTACTCCTTTCCCCTTTGGTCATTGAGATTTATATTCCTCGACCAGTTTTTGAGAGTTGTCTGCATGCATCTTTCCTAAAGCATTGTGTAGAACATTACTAGTGGAATACAAAATCAAATCACAGGATATACTACTTAAGACATCATGAATGTTGTCAGTTTCCCCATGAAAACTAACCTCTTTATTTTTGTAAAAAGCAGTCTCTCTTTCTCTCTTTCTCTTTCAAAAAAAAGGGAAGTGCATTAGAAGATTAAATGGTGTTTCATTCTACTGTGTATTACTTTGTGGCGGGGGGGGGCAGAATCAATAAATTTGTATTGTTAGCGCAGGCACATGAACCAGATTGTACTACATTGTTACACTGATGTATCTTTTCCCTTGAGGTACCAAAAGATATATGTGCAAAGCAGGTGTTTTCGTTTGTTTAATTGGAGCTGAGTTCAGACAATATTACTGGCAAATGAATTACACATGTTCGGTAATTTCATAGAAAGCGACAGTCATTTTGCTTCGATGCTTGTCATCCAAACTGGAGAAATAAAAATAGCTGGTTGCTGAAGCTTTTAGAAGATTCTGAGGCCCAAGTAGCATTATTAGTTTCCTTGTCTACAAATTTAATTGCAGAAGCGGCACACCCAGGTCTCATCTTTTTGAGTACCAGTTAGTAACTTTTGTATATTTAAATAGTATCCTGTTTTGACAAACTGCTAAACCGCAAGCCTCAAAAAGAAACACATGAAGCTTGTGTCAATACATGCTGGTATCTATCAACAGGAAACATTAGGCATTGTCAGATCTGGTGTACTAATGAGGAATGCCTGCCTCTCCAGCAAGAAGTAGAACAGTTCTGCGAATGGCTTCAATGCTTCTCAGCCATGTTTATGTTGATAGTGCTGAGTGTTACATAAGGAGTTGCTTCACACACAAAAAATGGTCTTGTTGTCCCAGTTTAGCCCTTTCTTACAGTATATTTCTCTTTTTGTATCTCTGTAACCATATTTCAACAGCTAAAACTGCCATTCTCCACAGAGGCTGTGTAAAACAAGAACTGCCTCCAGCCATATGATCACCTCAGGCTGTAAGTTCCTCAGATCTCATCACAGCTGAGCAGTGTTGGTCACTCTCCAGCTAAAGCCTAGGGCATTACAGGAAGCTGCCCTGTTAATTCGGTTCACATTGCTGTTCTCTGTAGGGGAATTCTGAAAACAAAGGCCCAGGGTCAAGCTGGAAGTTAATGTACAGCTGGAGAGGGCTGCCACTCAAAGGAAGAGTAAAGCACAAGCCATAGCCAGTGCTATTAAAGAACACTGCTGGTGGTTGTGTTTTTCTAGTAGACCCCCTATGTGGCTGTAAGACACACACTTTCTCCTGTCTGTGGTTCAGTCTGGATTAACTTCCAGATCCTAATTTGAGCCCAAGTTGCTTTGCCATACTAAACAGATGTCAGTAGTAAAAATTGGTCAGTTTCTATTGAGAAGAAAAAACAGCAACATCAGGACTTGACCTGACCGCTTCATATATCAGCCCAAGTGGTACCTCTTTTTGAATTGTAATGATCTGAGTATGCCACTGTGAAGCAGATGGGACCTTGTAGAAGCCCATTTAAAAATTCAAACAGCATAGTTTTATAATCCCACAACACAGCTCCGTTATAACATGGCAGATTAGCAAAACTCTGGGTGTTTTCCCAGATGTGGAGAAACATGAACAGTTTCCAAAAGACCTTGCTGTCTACACTGAGGACTATTCCACATATGGAATTAGTCTCTGTAAGTAGAGAACTCATAAGGAGGGGATTTCATTTTCCCCTCTCCCATTACATCCTCTTTCTCTTCCCTGGAAGTCCTCTTTCCTTCACTTCTTTCCATCTGCCAGTTAACCTGCCTCTATGCCCCCCCCCCCCATCCCATCCCATTTTCTGCTTTTCCTCCTTCTCTCCCTCTGGCAGACTCTCTCCAGGAAAACTCTGGCTGAGTTATGTGGAGACAGCTATGTTGGGCCCAGTTGTGTGAAGGGGAACTGTAATGATTTTAAGTAAATGCATGTGTGTGTCTTTAAATGCTTGGTGTGGTATTGATGAAGAGTGGGGGTGAAAGAGAGGAACGAGTGAGTGATATGACTGGTTGATGACTGAGAGTGTGGGCAGAGTTAATGCCATTTTTAGACTGAGAGTGGAGAAAAAAGATTCAGTCAGGGCAAGAGAGGCAAGCTGTGTTCAGCCTTAGCATGTTTAAGCATTTCTGAGAAAAATATTGAGTCTGGTATTAGCAGGCAAGCTATGTGCAGCCTGAGCATTTTTAAGCAGTTCTGAGAGAAATATTTAGTCAGGAAAAAGCAGGCAAGCTGTGTGCAGCTTGTTCATATTGGCTGAGAGAAATATAACCTGAGTGGAAGCCTGAACTGTGTGTTTGTGAAAGAACATTCAGTCAGGAGAAAGCAGGCAAACTGTGTGCACGCCTGAGAAAAGGTCTTACTTGTAATTGAGAGAGAAATTAATATCAAAAGCAGTTAAACTGTGTGTGAAGCCTGAGAGAAGATCTATGTGACTGGGTTTAAGTAAAGTAACTTTAAGAACTGAGAACTACTCCTTTGAAACCATGAAGTTTTAGAAATAATCTGAAACCCATACAATAAAAATAAAAGTTTACTTTGTTGGGTTTTTTTTATATCCCAGAGTATCTGTCATTCTTATATCCCATTCCTTTCCTCAGGGCCACATAGTACCATGAAAAAGCCTGACCCTTGGGCACGTTACTAAAAGGAGAAATTCCAGTTATTCTGGAATTTAATTCCTGGTGGCAGCAATCTAGCAAGAGGGGCAAGAATAAAAGGCTTAAAGACCAAATCTACCCAAGAGAAAGAAAGGGGTTGTAACAGAAACCTACAAGGGCTTGCAAGGCCGACCTCATTTCCCACTGTATCCTGCTCCCCACCCTATTTCCTCTTTCCCTCCTGGAAAAACCCCCCTATCCTTATGTTTCCCTGCTTCCTTCTCTTCTTCTCATTCACCAGCCAACCTACCTTTTATTTATTTATTATTATTTATTTACTTCATTTATACCTTTCCAATGGGAACTCAAAGCAGTTTATATCATTCTCCTGCATTTTACTTTAGCAACGATCTTGTGAGGTAGGTTAGACTTGAGAGTATCTAACTGGCCCAGTCACCCAGTAGGGTTCCATGACAGAGTGGGAATCCTAGATCCTAATCTGAAAATCTAACCACTGCACAACACCGTCTTTTATGGGGTGGAAGCTGTTGAACAGTAGCAAGCAGCCAGTCCTAAGTGAGTTATGCA
This sequence comes from Eublepharis macularius, assembly GCF_028583425.1. Lineage (NCBI taxonomy): Eukaryota > Metazoa > Chordata > Lepidosauria > Squamata > Eublepharidae > Eublepharis > Eublepharis macularius. Next base: position 140,748,035 of record NC_072793.1, read on the forward strand.
AGTAGCATAGTTTGAATTTACTAGTGATTGCTGAGTCTTCCCAAGACCCTGCCCCCCCACACACACCTTTTATTGACAGAAAACAAGGCTTGATGGCTGGCAATGCAGTTATGATTAGGGCTGTGCGCTTCGGTATTTGCTTCAGGTAAAAATACCCGAAGCGGAGCCGATCCGGAAAGATTCTGGATATCTGAATCGGGGCCAGCATGCTGGCTCCAATTCGGAAATCCCAAATCAAAGGGGCTGAGTCATCATCCCACCCCCACCCACCCACCCTCACTTACCTTGTTGGCAGCAGCCACCACCGCCTAAGCCTGTGGGGCATTGAGGAACGCCGGAGCTGCCTCCTCCGGCCCTTCCTGCCCCTCAAATGGCCGCGGTGCGCCAGCACCACTGCAGCCATTTGAGGGGCAGGAAGGGCCAGAGGAGGCAGCTCCAGCCTTCCCCAATGCCCCGGAGGCTCAGGTGGCGGTGGCAGCACGAGGCTGCGATGGCCTGGAGCCTCCAGGCCATTGCAGCAGCCTCGTGCTGCTGCCGTTGCCGCGGCAGCAGCAGCATGAGACTACTGTGACAGCCTGGAGCCTCCAGCTATCGCAGCCTCATGCTGCCGCCGCGGTGGCAGCAGCAGCCCGCAGCACAGCTAACCCTCCCACCAGGTAAGGTAAGTGGATGGGGGGTGCAGGGGTTCCCCAGGGGGGTCGGGGTGGAAAGGTTGCCCCGGGGGGGTGGGGGGGTAGGGGTGGGGGAGTTGCTCCCCTCGCTTCAGTATGCTCTGAATATTTACAGAACATACCAAAGCGAGTAAAGTACCTTAATTCCGAAGCGCCTTGCTGCTTCAGAATTAAGGTATTTCCGAAATTTCCCAAATCAACCCTCTCCTGCACACCCCTAGTTATGGTTGCCCAGCAAAAGACACTAAAGGTTTTTATTTTTTAAAGCTACAAGTGCTCTTCTGTCATGGCGGGGTGTGTGTGTTAATCCTTAGGGTGGTTTGTGAGAGAGAGAGAGAGAGAGAGAGAGAGAGAGAGAGATTTTTCTGTAAATGTGGGGCTTTTCTAAGGTTTTTAGGAAGATCTGCCTTGTCTGTTCATGGTCCCAATCTCCAGATTTTGGTATCCACAGAATTCGCTATGTTGAGAATTAGATATATTAATGGATTCTTTTTTTTCATGTTTTGTACCCAGGTATTACTGGCCCTTTCATTAGCAAGTTTGTTTGAAAAATATATGAATATAATTGGCCACCCTAGAATTATTTTCAGGGCCATATGCGAATTCATTAGCAATGTGCCATTTGCTCTGCATATTGTATCAATTATGCTGTTCAGTAAAAACCTTCATAGCCTACAGACAAAATCCGCACAGATGGTCAACAGTCACTAAAGTCAACTTTACTTATAGCCGGTAACTCCAATTATTAGTAATAACCAGTTCTAGTTAGTGCTAAAATTAAGGAGCAATCCTAAGCAGGACTACTCAGAGTCCTACTCAGCTCTACTCAATAGGGCTTACTCTTGGGAAAGTGTCCTTAGAATTGCATTGTCTACTGAAATAATGTAGGGTTCTTCGAGATTTATTACAGTGGGTCTTCCGTGGTTACAAGAGATGTGACTGTGCTCACTAGGAGTGAGGAGCTTTTTGTGTTCCTGAAATTGAAAAGCTGATATTCACTCTCCTCCCATCCCCAATTAGGTACAGTGAATGGGATTCTTTACCTTATTTCCTATTCCAGAAGTATTAACTCTGCATATTTCCCTGGTTTTCACGCCTGCTGGTGAAGGGAATGCTTGATCCTCATATCATATACTTTTATAAATGTTGGGAAGATAGTTCTCTTCCCAAGCCTGTGATCTGACACACACTTCTGATGTTTGAGCTTGCTGCTTTTTATAGAAGGGATTTTTCCCCCTTTTCATGCATACATCAAGCATGCAGCTGCTTGAACTGCTAGTAAGGAACTGAAAGCAAGCAAACAGCATACTCTACTCACACACACACACACACACACAGGTGCACACACACCAGCTCTCCATGCATCTTTTGCATGAAGATGATGGTGATCCTGTGAATAGGCCAGTTAGCATAGTAAAATAGTAAATTGAGCCGTAAAAAGAAATCAGTAAATGAAGGGAAATAGCTATTAATATGACAAGCCAAGATCTATAATTATACCCTAGGACCTTTTCCCATGAAACTATTACATGTTAAAGGTGTAAAATGATTAAAAGGCAAATTTTGCTGGTTAAGGAAAATATGTATGAGAATAGGATCTGCACAGTATTTTTTATTCATGTGTATTAAGTGACCAGATATTTTCCAGTGAATCCAATCATTTTTATGTTTATAGCTCCACATTGCTTTACGGCCATTGGGGCTTTAGATTAACCTCCATAACATTGGTTGCTCTGAGAAACTCCCCCCCCCACACACACACACACTCACACACACCATAGTACAGATCTTGAGATGTATTTTGTTGTCTCCTTTGCTTTCCTGCTTGGACTATCTGGATAATCTGAATAAAACAAGATGAAAAGCAAGAAGTAAATTTAAAAAATGTAACTGCATTAAGGCAGTGGCCAAAGTCTACTAAAGGAAGAATGCCAAAGAGTAGCAGACAATGCCTCCCATGTATTGCCACTGAGTTGGGGCAATTACTCTCCTTTGGGAAAAAGAAGCGATACAAAAGCCTTACAATAAGACTTCAGAATCTTGTACCTCTGTAGAAGGGTGTCTCGCGGAAAGAACGTACTGTACAGGAAGATAGGTTTTGGAGACTTCTACAGGTGAGTTAGATTGAGGGTTTTTGGGGGGGGGGGGTTAGATTTCTTTTTCCAAAATTCACTTTTTATATATAGCCATTGAGCCCTCTTACCATTTTTTCTCTTTAAAGAGCAGGATTTCTCTTTCATTTCTCTTCAAAGAGTTGTTTTGTGTTACACATCCCAGGGTGGTGATCTACCAGGAAGATAGGAAGGCTTGGGAAGACATTGCCTGCCTCTGAGCATCTACAGAGTGAAATTCTGAAATTTTGCAGTCCCTCCCTTCTTGCCCTTCTCTGTTTAGTTTCTCTTTGAGCAAAAAAGCAGTTGATTAGAAACTGACTCCAAATTCCTAAAAAGAGGGAAAATAAAGGATTGTTGGGTTTCAGGGAGAAACTGGGTAAAGAAGAATTAAGAGTTTCTCTTAACATCCCTAGTTAGATCCCATGAGTGGGAAGGTACTAACAGAAGTTCCTGTGTTCTTTACCCCACCTCCATGATGCACATGGACTAACACACACAAGTCAGGTGGCTGTATTGAGAATTTGGAAAGGGGGGTTAATCATGTTCCTACTTCCTCAGTTCAGCCTCCAACCCACAGACATCCACACAGATCTCACAACCTCAGGTATCAGATTTGCCAGGGGACTCTTGGGGGAGGAGAATGCAGGAAAAATCCATGATCCTTCTACCAACAGATTGTGGAATCCTGTTCTGTAGGCCTCTAAAGAAAGCTGGCTCATCCTGCTATATAAAAGGCAAGCCATATTGACGATGACTCACTTTTTATCCTCACGCAGGCACACTGCACATTGCTGACGACTCTGGCCCGCTTGCCTCCAGGAGCGGGCCCACCGAATCAATGGCCTAAGCAGTCCTCCCCACTCCTTCCATCAACACCCTCCTGCTCTAGCCTCCAGGTCGTTGCAAAGTGCCTGCTTGCCACCAAGAGGGGGACTAACGAATCAGTTTTCTAGAGCCCGTTGTATTTTTTTCACACAATGGGTGTTGTTGCTAGTTCAATATATTGTCTGCTGTGCAAAAGCTCCTCCCCAGGGAATAAGCACATAGAAGGAACTTCTTAGCTGCACTCAGAACTGTTACTCTGGATAAAGGTTCAGCAGACAAGAGTATTATTCAAAAAAATACTTTGGAGAAGGAAATTTTTAGGATAGCCCTCTTTTAGTACTGCAAATTAGGAAGTATGGCTTACTTGCCTTCCCTTGCCATGCAGAAAACACATTTTGAAGACACCACTTGGGGATTTAGCTATTGTGACACCCATTAACTTTTACAGAAATGCTGAAATCTCAAGGCACTGCTTCGAACATTCTTCTCTTTATACATGTGGCAAGTAACTCCATTACAGAGCAAAAGTCTGTATTTGCCCTTACATAACCTTACAAATCTGTATCACAAAATATCTGACTGTGAAATGTGCCAAGTTGTTATTTTTCTTTCATTTAAGAAACTTAATTGTACTCCTCTTTCTGCACACTGAAAGGTATGGAAGCATTTTTTTAAAGCTGTGTATTTTTTTTACATATTTTTTGAATGCCGGAGGTGAATTTGAACTGCGTCAGCTAAATATACTTTATCATGAAACCTTGGGGACCACTGAAATGAGAACAGTGGCCCATTACTGCTAAGAAGGTGTTTTATTGAAAATATGCCGACATACATTCCCAGGAGAGTAAGAAAAGACGGCAAGATGCCCAGCAGTTATACAGGTTGTTCTCCTAGACAAGCTAATATATATAGTTTGGCACTTCCATGCTGTGTGTAAGAGAGCCATATAATAGACTAATGCACACTTTTACATTAAAAGGCCTCATATTTCCCTGGATAATTTCTTTATCTATCTCTGCTTTACGCTTCCACCATTTATACCTTTCACTTATTCGTTAATTACATAAAACATTTTTTTGTTTCTGCTTAGTTGTTAGAAGAGGCAGCTTAGTAAATTCAGGTGAAATAACCAGTAGATGGCAGTGTTTGTCAAAATGCTTTCCCCATATTAAGGTAGAGACCTTCCTTTAAAGTATGCCCACATCTGCATGCATAATAGAATTTCTCTTCCAGTAAGAGCTCTGGTGAACCAATTGGAGTCCCATCTTCATTTTAAGAGAAGCAGGTTTCTAGCCCACAAGATTAAAAAGGTTTTGAGTACACTCTGAGATGACAGATTCCATACAGTTGATAACACAAGTTTAGTGCTAAGCCAGAAGTATGAGAAGAAACTGCCACGAGAAGAGAGTAGAAATTAGTGCAGAATTTTGAAACTACTACCTGGACTGACTTGTCCTGTCTTTTGAACTATTAAAGATTGGATCGAGGACCATCACAGCCCCATGATGTGACTTAACGAGCCCTGCGTGTGCAGATTCAGTCCATTACACTGGCAAACAGCCAGGTATGTCTTAGAAAGACAGTGGCCAATATAGAATATATTTTGTACTCTTGTGAACTTTTGTCCTTCAGAATAGACATCATTCCCATTCCACTATCCATTTCCATTGCACCAGGTTTTGCAATTACAAGCTGCATGTTTTACCATTGTATCATAATAGGAGGAACAGTTCTGAAATCTCACTCCACCTCTGAAAATCTGCTCTTTCTGCATTCTGTGGAGGTCTCAGGAGCTCAAGTGGACTAATTTCCCATTAAAATGTTCTCAACATTCCCTGCCTCCCAGAACATATTCAGCCCTCATCATGCCTTTGGGAGGGATATCTTTTTTAAAATTAATTTTCAATTACTTACTTATTTTGGTGTACTTGTGGAGTTCTCCCAAATATGCAGAGACATCTGCTTTGTCTGTTGGTGGGCTGGTTTTGCTGCGTTCGTGATTTAGCATGAGGGGCCAGACACTTTACTCTTAAATGTAGTCATAGCTGATGTAGTATGGGTGCTATTATCTCATTTAAAAGGTTATACTACTTTTGCTGACCAAAGTTTATGGCTAAACAAATCAATGGGTGATTTATCATCAACTAAGGTATGCATAATTTATTCTAATAAGATAGTTAGGTTGGCCCATTGCAGCAGAAAGAAATGGAGTCTTGTGACACCTTAAAGGCTTAACACACATGAAAGTATATCCTTTCCTGGGCTGGAGTGCACTTCATTAGAGGTGTGAAGAGAAACTTCCATCTGCAAATATATGTGCACACTGGGGGGTGCGGAAGACTATGAACAGGGAATTAAAAGGCCATGAAATGCACATGTTATAGCTTGTGACATTTCTTTTCAAAACTCAAAAGTGGACTAAGTAAGCACTTTAACTATTAATAGCTGTAATCAATGGAAACTAGGTAGACTGTATTATCACTAGTTACTGCTAGTGTACTTTTAACTAGCACTAGTTTTAATTAAATTAAAACTAATTTTCAATAAAATTAGTTTATTTAATTATTTAATTAGGTAGACTTTTAATTATCACTAGTTACTGCTGTGTACTTTTAAGTAGAACTAAGGGCCAAGCTACACATGACGAATGACACTTGAACAGCAAGTGTATTTCTCCCTGTTCACTTGCCCTCCACTCAATCCACTTGCCGTTCAAGTGTCATTCGTCATGTGTAGCTTGGCCCTCAGTTTTATGCATTTTGAGGCCTTTTAACTCCCTGATCCAAAGTGTTTTCTTTCAGTGCATGAGTGTGGGCATACTGAGGGCTGGACTCTTAACTAGATTTTCTGCTAACAAAAGGGATGGGATAATTTCCACCCCTTCCACCTTCCTGCTGTAGGCACCTGACTTACTCCTCTGTCACCCAAGGGCAGCATTTTGAGAAGATCAGTAGGCTGCAGCCGGAGAGGAAACACTCTGTTCCACTGACAGAAATGCCTTGTGTGAGTCGAAAATTTAGTCTGGAACCTACCCTGAGGTTCCACTTCATGTGTCTGATGAAGTGAATTCTAGCCCATGAAGGCTTATGCTTCTATCAATTTGTGAGTCTTTAAGATGTCACAAGATGCTTTCTTATAATTTATTCTGCACATAATGGTTGGATCCAGTGTAAAATTTCCTCTTGTGCTGTCGCACAAGACCGTGGTAGCCACTTGTGCAAAGTCAGACTTTTTAAAAATCCTTCCTTATGTTTCTGCTAGCACAAGGCATTGTACAACCAGTTTCTAGGCGCAATAATAATAGGTAGGAAAGTGCTATGTATTGCACAAAATCTTGCACAAGTGGAACTGTGGTGAGTCCAGTTATGTTTGCATTGCTGGATCTCATCACTGAATCCAAGCCAGTGGCAAAGCCAAAGTTGACACTCTCAAAGGGACAATTTTGATTATATCTTTTATATTTTGTAGATCAAGTAGAACTAGAAAATCATTTTTGGATTTCCTTGTAGATTAAGCTGCAACACAGAGTACAAGCTTTTGGTGCCATGTCAGTGATATTCTGATTTTAGAGCACATTTCTTTTTACTGTTACCTGGAAAGCTAGTGTAATTTGGTGGCTCACACTCTAATTTATAAGCTTAGACTGAGAGCAGAACCACAAGTGATGCCTGACACAGGTTGGACACTTGTCAGCTTTCCTCAAGTTTTGATGGGAAATGTAGGCAGCTTGGCAGAATGTTGGACAAGTGACAGTTGAAAAGTCCATTGGACAGCAGTCAGAGAGTCAAGCTGCAAGACTAGGATGCCTACATTTCCCATCAAAACTTGAGGGAAGCTGACTAGTGTCCAACCTGTGTCAGGCGTCACTTGTGGTTCTGCTCTAAGACAAACTCATCATGTCACCTTAGGCAAGGCAGTGTCTTTCAGCCTCAGGCTTGCATCCACACCATGGAGATAATAATGTAAGGATTACTGAGATTAATATTAGGTACAACAAGGTCATTTTGGAATCTAGGAAATGTTTTAAAGCTCTTAAAGTGAGAAACTGAGAAGTTTTGCTTTTGGTTGACATTACCACCAGGCAGTGTCAGCAGATGGATAAAATTGCTTTGGTGGGCATCCAAGGAGTTTTCTGCTTTGCCTCTTTGACCAGAGAAAGTCAACAGAATATTTTAGATATTCTTGTTTTCCTGACTTTTCTGTGTGCGTGAGAAGTTCTTGGCCTTTTTCTCTAGAAAAGCAGTTGTGAAAACTGGTGCACATTATACTGGTACATGTGTGTTGGACAGTTACTGATACGAATGCATGCTGGAATGATCATCCTAGTGAGAGTAGTGTGCAACTTCTGTACTGAAATACACATCCTGATGCACATTAACTTTTCTCCCTCTCCTCATAGCTTCCACTAGAGCTATTTCATCCAGCTTCCTGGCTGAAAAAATGGGATATAATGAAGGTTTAGAGTTTTATTGTCTGAAGAAACAGAATAATAATATTCACGTTAAAACCTGAAACTGTGTGTGCAAACGAGTAGTTCCCACCAGAGCTTGAAAATCCATATGGCCACTTGGGCAGGAGGTCAGAGGCCAACACCTACCTTATCACTCCTCCTGTCGGCCGTGCTTCTGTCCTGCACAATGACGTCACTTCCAGGATGTCATCACTTCCAGGAAGTGATGTCGTTGTGTGGGTCATGTGCCACCCTGTGAGCACTTTCACGCTCCCCAGGGGGCAAATCGGGTCCAATTCGGGCCTGAATCGGGCCACTGTGGAGCGCGAGAGTGCTGCTACACTCTACAGTGGCATGATTCAGCCTGAATTGGGGCCAAATTGCCCCAAATCCAGTCTGATTCAGACCAAATTGGCCCAAATCCAGGCTGATTTGCGCGGAATTGGGCCTGAATCCAGCTGCTACAGAGCATGGGAGCACTTCTGTGCTCCTCAGTGGCCTGATTCAGGCCAAACTCCGGCCTGAATTGGGATGCTACGGTGCGCAGGAGCACATCACACCTCCCGGGAGCATGCCACGCTGCCTGGGAGCATGCCCCGGGTGGTGCGTTTCCCCTCCCCACAAGCCAGGTAAGCAGGAGTGGAGGGTGGGAGCAGGAGAATTCCCTGCCCATGGCGAGGGACTGGCATCCTTAATGAAGAGACATAATCTAACTGAGGAGTAGAATTGGTGACAATGTACAATTTTAATAGTTTACCTAGATCACCTCAATATTTAATGTACCTTCACTGACTATGATTTCATCTTAACAATTAGCGTCATTCTCTTTGTACATGATAAAAATGTTGCCACATGTTTATACATTCAGCTGCATTCAATTCAAGCATGCATGGATTAATTTTCTCCCCTCAGCAAATTGTTGTATCAAATTCTCTTACTATAAAAACGTGCCTTTTCCCCCTTTCTGTTGGAAACTAAAGTTACAATTTATTAGGCAAGAAGAAAGCAATTAATTAAGATCAGTCAAATACAAAAAGGCAGGGCAACAACCTCCCAAAGACGTCACATGCAATTAGATATAAAATACTGTTTATTTGATTCATTATTAATAATTGTGTGTTTAGAGAAAATAATAATTTTTCTGAAGCTTCTTCCAGCTCTCTTATACTATCATCTTCATCACTCACCTGAATGTTGACATTTCCTGCTGTTCATATATAAATTAACCAGTAACACTGCCATTATAAAAATGTTGCATTAAATGAAGAGAAATGTAAACCACTGCACGCTACCAAGAAAAAATTGCTTCCATCTTTAAGCCAAATGTGCACAGAATATAAATAACAACAGCATAATCACGCTTATTTTTATGACAACATCATCATAATGTGGACACAAATAAAATTAATATGAAGTTAACTGCTCCACTGCACTATGGATGTAGTACTGCCATGTCAATTATAACTATAGCTAGCTGGCAAACAGATAAGTAGCTGAGGGACTCTTGTATTGCAATTATCCATTTGGTTATTCTTAGGATGAAGAGAGGGTACCATTCCTTAGGTGTTCTATAATTAAATACCTGGATAGATGAAAAGGTACAAATCAATCTACCAATATAATACTGCCAATATATGTTGGAATATGCAATCACTGATATAACTTTATTTCATCTCTATGAATGGAACTATACCTATATTTTAGTTTCTTTTACTATGCTCATCTATAGTATAAATGGTTTGATGTTAATAATGCTTAACATGCACCAGGTCAGCCTATGTCCTACTCTCCAGTCTCTAACAAGGAGACAGTTTTTGGTTGGACTTTTGTCGTCCTGTTTGTGGCTGTTCAGCAGGTTGCTTCAACTGTTCCTAACAGTACAGTTCAGTACAATTGACTTTTTGTGCATGCACCATCTTAAACAGCCAAGTGCAGTTTTGCTTTTCCCCATTTCGTTGTTGTATTGCTGTTCCACTTGGCAGGTAGTTGTTTAAGTAGAAAGTTAAACCAGTCATAAATAAATGTAACTTAAAAAAAAATCTACAGTTTGGTGTTCATCAACTTAGTCATAGTAGTGCCAACTGATCTGCTTGGATCAGCAGTCTTTTCGCACACATACATCTTTGGAAAAAAACAATGCAAACATTGGTAGGCATTCAAGTCATTCAGTGCCGAATGGAACAGACCTGGTGATTGACTCATCGCTGAGTGTCACAGTTGAACGATGTAGATTTGAATATTAAACATGTTCTCTTCTTCAGATATCTTTGATTCTTGAAAGCTTGTTGCCTGAAAATATTGTTAGTTTCCAAGTTGCCACTTGACTCAAATCCAGCAGCATCCCTAGTGGTCACCCATTGTATTATTAATTTACCATGTAATCTGGATAGTACAGGTAAGCCTTATCTTGTCAGATCATGGGAGCTAAGCAGGGTCAGTCTTGGTTAGAAATTGGATGGGAGACCATGATCGCTTTGCAGAGGCAGGCAATGGCAAACCACCTCTTTTAGTCTCTTGTCTTGAAAACTTCAGTGGAGGCTGCTGTGATTTAATGACACTCTTCACCAACAGTCTCCTGATTTTGCAAATAAAACATTCAGTGTGGTATCTTCCATATCTTTTGATGCAGCTATATTGTTGATCTCTGCAATCTCCAACATTGAACTAGCTTGCATTCCAGAGTAGTTTTGTTAGCTAATGAAGTCATCTTCTCCTCAAATTTATTCCTAAATCCCCTTGCACCAGTAGAGCATGGGGTATGTGGAAATTATGCTGGTATAAAGATACCCTTGCTGTTCCCATATAACTTTTACAAGGGAGGGAAACTTGGGTAAGGTTAGTGACATGATAGAGGAAGTAGCCTTTATTCATAAGCCCCTGTGCATTGTCCTGCCCATGACAATGGCTTAACAGTAGTAAGCTAAAGAGGTGACAAAGGTTTAAAAAACTTGTTTTGGAATAAGAAGGAAGCTTGGTGGCTTTCCTTCACGTCCTGCTCTTCTGCCCTCAGCCAGAATGGAGAATAGGATTCCAACTAACTCTACAACCAAATGTGGCATACCTTTAGAGGACAGTCCCATTTATTAGACTATGACACTCTGATCCTATGTCTAAAGCAATAGGAATGATTTTGTACAAAGGCAGCATTTTGCACAAACAAAAAAACACCAACAGCCAGAGAGGGGGAAAAGAAGGGTGGCTAAATAACACCTTCTTAGAACCCTTACAGGAACTGTGCATCAGAACTCCAGGGACTTCAGTTAACATCTGCAACTAGGTGCAAGATCAAACTGTTCCACACAGGTATACAAAGGAGGAGGGCACCAGGCAGACAGTCCCATAAAGTATGAAATGTATTTTTTCCGTCCCTCACTTGAATCCAAAGAATGACATGGGTCAGTTTCCCAGGTCACAGTACATTTCTCACTTTCCTCTTCCTCCAGAGGAACTCTTACTGGGTTAGTAACATTCCCCAACTTAATAGCATATTAGCAGTGCCCCACGCCATGGGTGGATCCAGCAATCCATTAGTGGAAGGCATAGATGGTTGAGGATCATCCCTGCTTCTTCCTCCCAAATAGCCATTTCCAAGCCCAAGAAAGTTGATTCTCACAGACACAAGCACAGTACAGGCATTGTGCTTTAGAAAGGCTAGGCAGGTATCCATCCTTTCTAGAATCTGCGTCAGGACAAATCGCAGACAGAATTCTAATGCAGCTATCTAGAATGAGCTAATTGGTATTGTCAGAATGAGTGTACTGGCTGTCAACAGCCAAAGTTCTCGACACAGATATCAGGAGGACTGCCATTGGGGAGAAGCAGAGCTAAGCTGAGATGTACAAGATGGAAGAGAACCTAGGCATTGGTGTTTTTTCAGCAGCCCCTAATAAGCACCTAGACTCTGGATTTATCTGTTGCAGCTGCTCCTCATTATTACCAACCCCATGTTTCTCTTGTTTCTCCCACAGACTCGGGCATCTGTGCAACATCCACAGATGCAAAAGGATGTTCCCTGCCCCCTCGAATGAGACCCACAACAGCACTATCAGCAGTGTGACTAGCGAGATGCCTGCTGTGCCTTTTTTGAAATTGTCTTCCCAGAACTCTTGTGCCTTCCCATGAGTGTATAAACAGACCTCAGTGTTACAAAAGTAGTTCTGTCCAGCTTGAAGACACAGTGACTGGGAAAGCTGTTTGTGTTGCTCTTTTGCCTACCATGCAGTTTTCAGTGGCTGGGGAGTGTGTGTGTGTGGTGGTGGGGGGAGGTCTGCAAGGCCAAAAAGAATGTTGGTAACCCTTTTCCTTCGTTACGTTGTCAGATTTCATTTCACAACTGCTCCTGTTTCATAAAAGCTGTGACTCTTCTGTTGCATGGTTGTTCTCATGTTAGCTGTGGAGAACCAACAGTCCTCCAATTGTTTTCCCATGCACATGGGAAAGCAGAGATTGTGGGAGGAGGAATGGAATCTCCATCATCGGGCCTGAACATCCGTCTTGCCCATAGCCTTGCCCTCTGAAACACTTGTAATACAGGGGGCAGCATCTCATTGTCCTCATGATCACCTCCACCCATACATTGTTTTGAAGCACAGCAGCTGGGCCACATGAAGTGGGGGGGGGGGTTTGCATATAAGGCGTCATGGAACAGTAATCAGGAATACGCGCAATCATCTTTATGAGTGTGGCAGGGAGTGGGGTAGAGCATGACTGAATGTAGTAAGGGGGTTGGAAAAAATAAGAGGTTGACTCCTTGGAGACTACAAAGACCCCATCATGGTTTTTAACATCTTTCTGACTATGTGGATCTATGATTAGAGGGTTGTTCTGTGGGACAGAAGTCCTTAATTTTCATCCTGGTGTTTCTCTGACTTTTTGTTCCCAGAGTGCCCCTAAAAGGTACCTGTTCCTTGTGAGGCCGCTCACATATTCCTAGGGTGGCTTTCAAACCTTCCCATATGGCTGACAGTAATGTTTGCTTTGAGCTTGGTGGTATAGTTTCCTTGCGCATCTACCCCCATTATTCTCTCATGCAACATGCATGTTCCTCCTCCTTGTTAAAGTATTTATTGGAGACACTGTTCTCACAGTGGGGTTCTCTATGCATCCCCAATACCTGCAGCATGATGGTAGGTTACGGCAGGAGAGATGGTGTAGTAACTTACTGCCTGGTTGTGTATTATGCATGGACCGTCAGTATGTATTGGCTTCGATGATGTTAAGGGTTTATTCAGCCATAACATGTATCAATTGGTACCTTCCTTGCATGGCTGATGTGGTGACATCACTAGTGCATAATGCCATGACAGTAGTGCAGAATTGACAGTAAAGTTGTGGACGTGGCAGTCAATGTTGCTACATTTTGTTTTTACTGGCTTTATTATGCTTTAGACTCTGCTGCTGGTTAAGCATAGGAACATCACTAGATTACCCTGTGTACCAGGACCGTACAGTCATTCTGTAAATTGCTTTAAGTAATCAAACAAAAAAGTTGAATGGCTTTAATTTGGATTTACAGTCATGTAAGCCTTCTGTGCGTGTGCTGATTGGCTCAAGCAATGCAAATTTATGTTCCAATCCCACCCTTTGTCCAAGGAGTTCAGGGTGGCATACATAATTCTCCTTTTCCACAACAATCTGTACAGTGGGTTACACTAAGAAAGGTTGACAGCCCAAGATCAGCCAGGAGGTTCTAGGTTATTCCTGGGCTTCCCATATCCTAACCCAACATTCTAACCATCATACTATTGCCATCACACATCACTGGCTGTCTCTCTCTCTCTCTCTTATCAGCTCACCATATTCATACTTGAATTTGATTACCTTCTGATATGCAGAACATTAATTGGAATGCAACAGAAACCCCACTGTGTGAACCTGGGTTATTCAGGTCCTCTAATGATCTAAAATTACATTTGGGTGGCCTATGTAGCTGCATGTCAGTCTACCTGAATTGAAGATTACCCAAACATTTAGAATGTCCCCAAGGCCATTTGGATGCCTAAGGATTCACGGCATTGCCAAATTACTATTAGGCGTTCCTCATCTGTCATCACAATTACAAATATGTTTATATGATATGTACATGTTGTGATTGCATGTGATGTTCTTTGTGTCAGCTATGACTTGATAGTCAAGATTTTTGTGAATTCCTCATGAAGATAAGGAAGAAGAGAATGTGACTAATCTTAGTCTTCTGAGAGACTGCTGTTCAGACCACTTGTAATCCCTTAATCCATAAGTTTCAAATGTTGTATATTAACAAACAAACAGAAGGATTTTTTTCCATTTGAGATAATGCAATATCTAGGAATAATTATAAAAAAATGTTACCAAGATTGTGGAATCAGATCTGTGTCACATGAGTGAAGAGAAAGCAGAAATTGTGGATCATGTAAACATAAGATCCTTGGAAAATTCTAGTTATCAGTTATGGCATAATCATACAGCAGACTTTGTATGTGCGTAGGCAGTTGGCAATAAAAATATAAGTATGATCAGCATTATTAATACTCATCTGATCTGGTTTCAAAAATATTAATTGATTAATTTAGGTATATACCACTTCTGCAGAATCCAGCTTGAGGTGGCTGAGAAGAAAAAAACAGAATTTTAAAATCATTAAATAAATAATAAGTTAACAATATAAAAACAAAATAAAGCTACTAAAACCAAGCCCCGGACATAAGAACAGCATAAAACAACCATAAAACACATCTTTGACCAAAAGCAGATCCAAAACTGGATTTTTTTTTTTTAAAAAAAACTGCTTTGTTAAAAGCCTAGATGAGAAGAAGTGTTTTGGTCTGCTATCTAAAAGAGTCTCAAGTGGGGGGAGGGCATTCCAAGGCAAAGTGCCACCACTGAAAATGCCCTGCCTCACTGCCTCACCTTTGAGGATGAAGCTATAGAGATTAGGACTTTGGAGACTGACCATAACTAACAGAATGGGAGGTACATGGTCCTTTTACATTCTGTTGGAATAAACATGTGCATAGTACTTACAAAACAGTAGATTATAATAAGCAATCAAACTATTATTTATTAAAATATTTATGTACCACTTTTTCACATAGCTCAAGGTGGTTCCCACCAGACAAGTAAACCCAGCAAATATAATACATTTTACAATTTCAAAAAATAGTACTCATTCACCATCAAAACCAAAACATATAAATCAACCAAAGCCCCATTTTTTAAAGTTTCATTTTTTACTCTCTTCTAAACAATTAAAGGGATGACATCTTTCACACTGTTGGGCAGCTGATTCCAAAGAACGGGGGATGCCACAGAAAAACCCTTGATCCAGATCATTTAGTCCTGACTGGACATGGGCAAGAACAGGGGGAAAAAACGAACATGGTGTTTGTTGTTCATTGCCATCCACGAACAGCGAACATTGAAGAACATGACCTGTCACGAACGTGTTCGTTGTTCATGGGGGCCAGCAAGCCCTCCTCCAGCCATCAAGATCCCTACCACACCACTCCCAGAAACCTTACCTGAGCAGGCAGCAGGAAAGGTACCATTAATAAATAATAGCTTGACCTAGAGCCTGGCAGCAGCCCTGGAACTTGAAGAGGTAGATCCCTATCCCACCACACACAAAGAAAATTCAAGCTCCAATCTGTCTCTCTCTCTCTCTCAAAATGCCAACAGCAACTGTCTCTCCCTCACTGTCTGCAAAACCAGAGCTGGGAGCCCCCCTCCCCCCTGCTCTTTGCTTCCTTGTAACAAATTTGGAGCTCCACACTTGAAAGGAAGACCTGCCTATCAAGCTAAATGGGGCTTAGGTTGGGGTTTCCAGGGCAACAGCAGGAGTTCAGGCAGAGTTCAGGCAGTCCCTGCCTCCTGTTGCCAAGGGAATTGATTGCAGGTGCCAGACTGTCTGGCTTGACAAACAGCAACAGCTTGTTTGTGAACAGCTGATTGGGGTGTTCCTGGCTTTTTTTAGTTAGTATTGCTGTTGGTGCCCATCCCTAGTCCTGACATGTCCTACTGTCAGGACAGAAAGCAGGAAGACAAGTGCTCTCATATGCTTAGGTGGTCCAGTAAGTCTGTGCTCCTAGTATAACTCTGCCTCTTGCTCAACATAAAAAAACCAGAAAACTTTGCAACAGAAATAAGAATATGCCAGCTTTCTAGTATGTACACTGTTCCTCTCGTTCTGTTGATGTCTACATTTTTAAAGAACTACAAAGAAATAGATATTCCTTTTTTGTCTGTGTGTAAAAGATTATTATTCTATGGATTTCTTGAATGTCTTTGATGACCAAAAAGAAAGCCAAGGAAAAAAGATTGAAGAATTATCACATCAATTTGTGTGTACAAAAAACATTAAGATAATCTTAGTTTTCAGTATCACCCAACACTGTTTACATCTGTAGCTGGCCAAATTCTTTGAAATAGCTGACAACAGGCATTGTGGTGGTAACTGGTTCCTGCTGCTTGTCCCCAGCTTCTGGTGCTACCGTGCTGTAACATGAATATTCCAGTCCTACCTAATGTACTTAATAGATAGACCTTTCTTGAAGAGCTATGCTCCCTAATCTTCCTAAGCGCCCAAACTATATCATTCATCACTTGGCATGCATATATCAATGTACAGTTGCAAGACTCTAATGCGCTGGATATGGAATCAACCATGGAGAACGATTAGGACAAAGTAAGTTGTTGAGGTAAAGAAGAAACTGGGGTGCTTTGGTCAAGTGAATGGGTATAAGAGCTGGTTGTTGGGTTAGTCAAGATCTAGAAGGACTTAGGAACTGCCTTAGACAAGTGCGGTTGACACAGAGACACTGCTTCCAGTCCCTAGTACAGGGAAGTGTAGAAGTCAGCATTATAGTAAATTTGACGTGGTCAAGAAACCACTGTTCAAACTTACTTAAATGGCTAAGCCTGACATGTTTGCATGAAGATTATCCTTCAAAGCGCCAATGTGTGGGGGGAGGATCCTGTAAAATCAAAATGTTTATGAAAATAAGAAGATTTACTTAGATATAAATAAGCAGGAGATTTTACTTCTATGACACAGGCTGAGAGAGAGTGAATGGCCCAAAGATGCCCAGTGAACTTCACTGTTAAGCTCGGAGGGGGAGAGAGAGAGAGAGAAGAAATCCAAGCATATTGGAGTAAATTTGTATCAAAATTCACCTCTCTGAAGTTCAGGCTTTGGCTCCTACCTATAAAATGGAATATTAGTAACCAACCACCTCAGGTTTTAGGGAGGATGAAAATAAGAGTTATAAATCCTCTTGCCAGGGAGAATACTATATAAACAATAAGTTTATGCAAGCTGTTATGTGACCATCAATATAAGAGACATAGCTTGCACAGAAGCAAAACAGAGTCCTGCAAGTAAAAAAAAACAACAAACTGTGAAAAGCTGCAACTAAACAGCCGGCCTCTCTCCCAACCCTTTCAAACACCTGAAGCCTCTAGAGATATAAAATAGCCAAGTATTATTATTTTTCATTAATCCCCATCATTACCCTTCTCTGTTATTATTTTTAATGGCCTGTGCATTTTACAAAAATGCAATCATGTTCCAATGCCCTTGATATGCAGATATATATTTTTGGCCTGTGTGTATTGATTTAAGATCCAGTATTTATGGAGGTTCCTTATGGCAGATATAGGGTCTTGCACAAGATGCCCATGGTGCCATAATAAATATTAATAAGGAGGGGGGCAACTTTTTGGTAATGTGGACAAAGCATTCATTATTTTGTTACCTGACACAAAAGCACTTCAGGGTAGAAAGCAATCTATACCACATCCCATTTAGCATCTGATGACTAGTTGTGAGGGAGCTGAATTCTTTGTCTTATGTATGTGGTTAATAAATCTGTTTGGCAAACGTCAGTTACTTGCATGTAAAAGAAGGGAAATAGTCCAGAACTGTTACACACTGAAGCAAGATTGGCTCCTCTTTCTAAATACTATTGATCAGATTAACCAACTCATTTAATAAAGTCAAAAGGAAATAAGTTAGTGTTACAACCTTTGTGGGTAAAAAAAGGGGGAACACTGTAGGTCCTTCCCCCCTTTTGATAGGTCCAGTAACTAATGCAAAAGACGGTTTTTTATGCTTGGTTATTTGACACCTTGAGAGATTGTTCTGAGTTACACAGAAACCACCAAACAACCCTGCCCAGCACAGACCAAGTTTAGAAATATTTGTTTGGCAGCTCTAACAACAGACTGTTAAAGCTCCTTATTTGGGAAACATTGATTTGAAGGACATAATAGATTCATCTCTGCCTTGTGATACATTTTAACATCTTATAATTCGCCTGCATGTGATTCATTTCCTTTTGCTTTTGGGGGGGGGAGGTGAGGGGGGAGTTCTCTGTATAGGGCAAACACACTGATAATTTTAACCAACTCCTGCTGGAGTGAGGGATTGTATATGGAGGAGAGTGATATTTGTGAGTGTATATGTGTATAAAATACAGATCCTGTTATGCATAATCTGAAGCATACAGGAATATGTTTTGGAGGGGGGGGGAGATCTCAAGCTTAGTTTAAAAAGCACACTTTTGCATACAATTTTGTTAAAAAAAAATTCCCCAATGTAAAAGGCTGTTTTCTGAGAACAACAACAACAAAATCTTGCCCCCCCTGCCCCCGTGGGTAATTATCTCTCTGGGCCTATCCAATTTAAGCTGATTGTTGTGAAGCTCTTGTGTTAGCTGCTGCTCTCTAGTGTCATGTAGCCTCTGAAGAACAGATTGCTCTTTAAAGGTTAAGATTTTCTGAAATGCCTCTGATAGTGAATATAGTGGGGTTTTGTTGTTGTTTGGGTTTGCTTGAAGCCCGGGAAAGGGAGAAAGAAATAGTTGGGGAAGGGAGGTTTGATTAAGAGTAAGCGTGTGCTCTTTTTGCCAGGCTTTCGAAGAGTGCAGATACACACACGGGCGGGTCAAAGGGTTAACAGCAATTAACTATAGTTGCTTTAGAGACAAAAGCGTTATTTCACAAAAGCGTTATTTCACCTGCCGTCAGAAAAAAGAGAGGGAGAGGGAGAGGGAGAGAGAAGGCCCATTGTGTAGGGGTGTTTGAACTGATTATGTTTAGAGGCTGGTTGTGATTGGTGGAGAAGGGCGTGGCTGATTGGGTAGTTTTGCATCTTGTCAGCCCAGGAGCACCCTTGTGCGTGCAATCTGTCTGTAACCTGAGGAAGCTAAAGACTCCACAACAAGGCTTAATAGAGCTTCATGGCCCTGTATTCTGTTTGTGGTGGCAGCTAAATGGAGTTTGTCAGGTTTGTCAATATGATTGATTTCATGATTTCTCTTTTTAAAGAAATCTTCCTTGTGTGCAGCCTGATGATCTTTAATTTTCTATACGCAGGAATACTACCGGTATTGTTGTTCAGCTTGGGTTGTTGTTTTTTTCTGTCTCTTCCCTCCCCTTTTCAACTTCGGGGCTTTAAAAAAAATTCAGTGCTCTTGTTTACCAACTTCTAGATCAGGAGTTTTTGAAAGGAGCTTAGAAGCAGACCACAGATAAAAACAGGGGTGGGGGGAGACAGGTAAAATATCCAGGCCTGTTTCTTGCCTTTTTGAGAAGTTTGTGAATGATTTTAAGAGCATTGCATGGGCAAATATCTTTAGCTACCTCTTATTTTTAGCAAGTTCAAAACAGGTTTGAATAAACAAGTCTGTTCTAAAACACTATTGCACAGCTTACAAAATATACAGGCAGAAAGCATATAGTAAGATTAATGTATTTGTCTAGTGCTTGCAATATTTATGGCTTGGTTGTCTTAATTGTAGTTTGGAAAATAAAACAAAAGAGCTATGTACATGCGTGTAAAAAACATCCTACAGATGTGTAAAACACTTTGTTAGGTACAGTTAAGTATTTGCTGTAACTTGCCGGTCAGTTTGCCACGTGAAATTAAGTGCGGGAGGTTTGTTTTTGACAGCGACTGGTATTAATGTATTAACATACTCTGGAGAAATAAGTGTAATTGGATCTAACTATGTACTATAATTCTGATGCTTAAGCTTAGTTACTGTACTTTTGTGCAAAATTAGATTATTTTTCTAAGGGGTGGTGGTAGTAGGGAGGAGGGAACTGTTAGGAAGTGGGTGGTTAGTTTAGAGCAAAGTGCACATACAGGCTTCCTCTTTGGGATTAACTCTTTACAACCTGGTGTATCTGAAGGAAGAAGAAACTGAGTAAAGCATGTAAGCATTTGGAAAGCGTAGACTTAAAACAAAGCCCCTTTGACAATAGCTTAATAAATAAGGAGGTTGTTTTCTTCTGAATAAGATCTATTTCTGAAGGGAAAGGACTGTTGGTATACAGTAGAGAATATGGGGTGGAGTGGTAGATATGGGTTTAAATTGACATGTCTAAAGTTCATTTGTTGGTAAATAATACACACAATTGCCCTTAAGCTGATGTGGCAACGTACATTTTATTCAACATGATTGGTCATAGTGATATATGCTGTTCAACTAGAAAAGTACTTGGTTGTCTTTTCCACTTTAGCTTCAGGTTGAAGAACAAGTGTGGGGGGGGGGCGGAGACACACACATGGAGAGAGAGAGTGTTAATAGATGCATGTGTGTGCTGATGATTGAGTCACCAGCACACAGTATGTAGTGGTGCTGTATTTTTCTTGTAGTACTGTGAAAGATTTGTTCTGGGAGCAGTGCTTCTCTTCAGTCTGAGAAGCTTTGCTACAATCACCTTTTAGGCAGCTTTGAAGAATAACTCTTCCTTCTCTTCTTCCTCCTCTCCTTCTGCAAAATTGAATTGATAAGGATGTAAATCTGAAAATGAAACCAGCACAGCTGATTTGGCCTAGAATGTGATAGAGCTGAACTGAAAACTGATTGAGCTGACACTTTATAATCAAAGCTGATTTATTGTTCATTAGTAGTACATTAGCCCTTTCAGGCAAGACAGTTATTTGTGTAGGGGCCTGTCAAACAAAAGTCTCCTAGCACCTGTCACTTCCAAACCATGAGATAAGCAACAAGATATTCAGATAATAGAAACAGAAATATACACACGAGAGGTAAACTGCCTGTGAACCTCTCCTTATAAAAACCACACTTTAAAAAATTCAGTACTGGAATCTTTACTTAGATAAACCTTATTAGGCATTAAAATGCATCCCTTTTGAAAAAAGGAGATGACACAGCAGGGGTTTGTAGCTGATGAACTTGAAAGGAGACATGTCTATGCTAAATATCCAGTGTTAAGAAGTTTAGTCAGGAAATTGGATGCAATAATGCCTGTTTACAGCAGTAATCATTTACATGTTTTTTAAAAAAAATGTTGACTGCCAGCACAGTGTAGTCAATGACTTCAAAAATGTCTGATTGCCTACACTGTGTCTGAAATGGACAGGTACCATAAAAGGCTGTCTGTACCAGCAAGGGTTACTTAGACATGATGACATCACATCAGAATTGTGAGAACGTCAAGATCTATCTGCTGCCTGTATTGGGACATGTTTCTGCAAATTCCCAGTACCCTGTCATTCTCTCCCCCCACATAGGTTTCTCCCTCTTCCCTTTTTGCCACTCCCCCCCCCCCATTAAGGAATGATCATACAACTGGAACCAGAAAACAACATAAGTGTGAAAAGAAAACAAAATTAGTCAACTTTTGTCTGACACCATAGAAATGAGGATTAGCTTGTGTTATTCCAGAGTGCTAGAGAGGAGACTATCTGGATGAGGATATATAGTGTATTGTCTTCTGTGATTTTTTTTCATTTGTCAGGGATTTTGGAGGCTGTGATCTTAATTAAATCTCAACTGACTCAAATAATGCATCTAAAAAGGCATGCAGTGTTGCGTAACCTTCCTGAGTTGGGTAAACCATAAATCATCAGAAAGCTTATGATAGGGAAGTGGGGGGGGGGGAGAGAGAGAGAGAGAGAGAGAGAGAGAGAGGTTATCGGGGGGGGCTATGTTTTGTTGTCTAGTTGTTTAGATCATTTTAAGGCCTTTTTACTGTACTGTCTAAAAAACTCTGTTTCTCCCCTCCTCTCTTGTTGATTTTTTTTTCATCCCAAGTGTGCTCTGGTAGTACAAACAAGAGTTAGGACCTGCCATGTCCAATTTGGATGACATCTGAATGATGCAATGAAACTGACATGGGATTGTAGCTTTGATGTGACTTCTGCCGTGGTGATGTGCATGCAGTTTTTCAAAACTGGGAGCACTTAAGAGGCAAATGTTAGACCACCTGTGCTGGGATAGTCCCATTATAGTTCGGTAACACTGTTCTAAGTGGCCTCTGAATATGCACCTTCTTTGCTGAAATTGTACAAATTATTCCAGTCTTATAGGAGTAGATAGTGTGCTGTTACTCAGTTATAACAGATGATTGCTGAGAAGTGCCAGGGTACTGTTACAGATGGATGTGCATGGTACGTATGTGCTGTGTTTCCTAAGATGTATTCACAAATCAGGAACAGTGCTGGGTGTTGAGGGGGACTATTGATTGAAAACCCCAGGCAGAATTTTGAAGCTGTGTTAAACTTTAAAAGATGCAAGATACTTGTTACTTGATAGAGCTAGGAATTCCATGTTTCTTTACTCTATACTTTATCTTCTTTTTTAAATGTGCTGAAGGTATAAAAGGGCAGTTTTAAAAATGTAACTTGACTTTGCAAAACATGATTGTGGATACTTTATTTTCTTTCAGAGGTAGGAAAGCCTTTACTGCATTGCAAAAGTTTAGAGAATAGCAAAATGGTGCTGGCTTACTCTGAATCCTTTGTAAATATCCAGCAGCTGTTTTAAATCAAATCTAGCCACCTTATACTTTCTTCACGAAAGTGTTTATTAATTTATTCATAAACATATTGATCTTTCCCCTCAACCATCCACCCCTCCCCTGTACTGGGAAAAAGAAAGAATGGGACTTCTTCATCAACCCCGCCCCCCTCCACACCTGCATGGCTGGATTGTGGGAAAGTTCTGACACAGCAAGCTCAACTTGATATTGTTTAGTGAAAACCTTGGCTGGCTTTGAGTAGCCTGTTTGTTTTTACTGAAAGCAGGACTGTGTTGCTGGAAATTAGCTGTGCTGTGAAGTTCAGGATTTCTTTAAAATGCATTTTGTTTTGATAAGGTGTGTTCATTCCTCTCCCCCCCCCCTTATTTGTCTCTCATCAGAGATTCTGTGTGTGTGTGTGTGTGTGTGTGTGTGTGTGTGTGTGTGTGTGTGTGTGTGTGTGTGTGTGTGTGTGTGAGTGAGTGAGTGAGTGAGTGAGTGAAGTCGTGTACTCATCTGTAAAGCTGCCTAGTGTGACTGCAGACATTTGGTGTCAAGAAGTTATATGAAGCATTCTGTTAACCTTTCCAATGCAGTTTCCTCTCTTGGAAAGTGGAGATAACCCAGGGTTTTATTTGTAGGGGAGGTGTCAATAACGAATACTGAGTGAGTATCCATAATAGTTCATTATTCTGTGCAGTGTTTAAAGGTAGAGTTCCTTTAATTGATTAGGTAAAATACTGTCTTACCTTCCCTAAATGGAAAAAAGATATAAAGGCAAACAACAATAGCTGATAGCGTGTTCTAATTTTTAAGCTTTCTATCTTGCCCTTAAATCTAAAACATCATTGTTCAAATAACTCAGAACAAGGTAAACCAACAACATCAAAAAGGTCGGCTTCTGTGATTTCTCAAGGGCTTGTTATTTTGTACTTTCCAATTCTATTTGATGTCTTGACAAAACAAGATGACACAAGGGAGAATACATTAAATTTTGATATTTTCCCCCATCTAACCTGTACCAGTAGTGGCAGCTTAATTTCTCACTCTTTTTAGTGAATGTGGTGTGTTTTCTCACAATTGCACTAATTGCCACAGCAGAGTGAAAAGGTTTGCTGGGCTTCTCCTATTTGCCTTGATTTTGCAAGGCATTTTTAAAAAACATGTTTTGACCTTTAACATGCAGAGATCTTGCTGGTTGGAATGTGTCTTCATTAGAACTAAATCAGTGAATAGCAAGATTGTCAAAGAAGCAACTGATGTTTTCTCATTACAGATCTGCACAACCAGTGCAAATTAGTTTTTAATGTACAGAGGAAGGTGCCTGTGATAGGTGTGAAATGCAGTACACTTCAAGCAAATAAACTTTTACAAGTACTGTAAAGGTTGTAACTCTGAACAAAGTGACAACCTTTAAATGAGTATTTAACTGAACAAGAAGTTGTATACAGCTTGTTCTCCTCTGACACTCTTATTTCTGATTAAAGCTAAACTAGTTCAGTAAGTTCACTATGTATATGCCAATTATATATTAATATTCTGTTAGCCAGTATACTTCCTTGTTTATTTTGTACCTCAACCAACTAATTATTTTCCCTCTCCAATAAACAGAAGAAAAGATTTTAAATATATAAAAGAAGCAGTAAGAAAGCAAAGCCAAAGGCTAATACTGCACATTATTATAGTGGTTGCTGATGCTGCATTTTCCGATATCTATTACAGAAGAATATTGCCCGATTAAAATTGGTCTGTTACATTGTACCATTGTTTAAAACTGCTTATTGAATATGGCATTTTATTATGTTTCTGCAAATGTTTAAAAATCAGGTAAGATGCTATAGATATTTGATGTGGGTGGGGTTTTATGTTATAGGTGTATAAAAATGTATATATGGGAAAGCAGGAAATTAAATACACAGGTGTTGATCTATTTAAGTGAATGAGAAGCAAAAAAAAAATTAGGGGAGATGGGGTTATTCCCCATTATGAAATAACTTATACCAATGTGAAGGAAGTCTCTTTTATTTCAGGCGGGTGACAAATTAGAAATGGTTTAAAGTAGGTTCCCCTCACCCTCAGCTCTTGTAGAATAAGGGTAGCTTTCCTATGTCGATTGCACTGGAGTACTCATTTGTCATATGTTAAAACAGAAGAAGCTTAATTTATGTAAACTTTATATTTGTATGCAAATTAAATGGGTATGTATTATAGCTTCCACAATTAGCTTGACACATGAGTAGGGGGCCTTGTGTGCAAGGGAAATGGCAGGTGGGATCAGGTTCCACAAACGTCTTATGCTCTAAACAAATATTAAATCATCTTCATTTTATTCCTCTCTTTCCTGTCATCGAGGAAAGAAAGCTTTGCGTAGTAGGAAACCTGAAATTATTTCCCAAGTCAGGAAAACCCATTATGTTCAATTGTGTATGTCTGTGGTCAAACTCCTACTCTTGGTGAAACGTAATAAACAAAATGATAAAAATAAAATGTTAATTGAATTGTAAAGACCTTCTCTCTCTCATCTTTCCTCCCCCCCCTTCTTCTTTTTTTAATAGGAGGTTGTATTGTTGAGGAGAGAACAGTTATGCTAATGACTGACTACTTAGCTGATTTTACATTAATATAATAAACAGTACCTGTCGTTCTGTGCAGTATTGTGAAAAAAACCCTAGCAAAGTATTAAAAGTGAAATTCCATTTTGCATTAATGAAACAGAATCATGGTTTCCACATGAATAGCTCCAGCAGTGTGGGGTTTCTTTTTTTAAAAAAATTATTATTGTTTTGAAGACTTGAAATATTGTGTCAGAAATGTTCTTCTATCGTAGGGGGTAGGGGGAGGTACAGGTAATGTGATTTAGCACTGTCTTATTCTAGAAGGGGAGAAGTTAGACTATAATCAAATGTTTTGAGACGTGAACAATATGCCGAGTGCTTTATTTTTATTGGCTAGGATAATTGTAGAAGTAAATCTGTATTTGATTTTCATTTTTGAATACATTGATGATATTACTGTCCATATCTGGTGATTTTGAAATAATTTCAGTCCATTTCAGTTTAGTTAAGACATAAAGATGTCATTTGAAAGCTATTTCTTTACAAACAAGATCAAATGTATATTATGTACCTCCAGTTAGGGAATAATAATATTTTTACTCCCAAAAGTGTGGAGACCTTTAAAATAATAATAATAGTAATGGCACTTTGAGTTCACAGGCGTATGCAAATTTTACTCTGTGGAAAACATTGATTTAGTATTCAGTCTGACTGAAAAGGTGAAATTTTAGATAATTATTTATCTAAAATACACCCAATGAAGTAGGTTGTTGTCCAGAAAAGCTGGTGCTAGATTTTTTTAAAAAGGTTGTTAGTCTTTAAAGTGCCAAAAGACTCCTGTTTGTTTTTGCTTCAACAGACAAACAGGGCTTTCCCTCTGGAATTGTTATTCATTTCCTGACACTCCCTTTTGTCAGCTGCCTCTGTGTCAAATCCAAACCATTCTGTATACCAAGTATGAGCTTGGGCCAAATATAAATTTACAATAATTGAATCTTTTCGAGGGGAGTGAGGTGGCCAAATGCAGTGATATTTTTGGAACTTTTAAGGAATGGGCTGCCATACATTGGAGAAATAAACCTGGAACCAGTTGTTTGCATTTAAAGGTATTTTTGCTGTTGATAGTATTAGAATGTCAGCAGGTCTATACTAGCAGAAATCTGAAAGCTAAGCAGCAGCTGTATTTTTTCCCCTTCACCTCCAGCTTTAAATGCAGCTGGTACCTACCACACCCTGTGAGTATCTGTCAACAGGGCTACGTACAGTTTATTAAACAAACTAAACATATTGCCTTATTAAAATTTAAAATGGGCCATTGAATTAAGAGCTGTTTTCCTGCTTGGAAACTTAGCACTCTGGAAATCCGTTTGTCTGAATCTCAGCTCTAGTTAGACTTCCAGCCTCCTGAAGACCATAAACCAAAACTATTGTATCTGTTTCTTAAAGAAAAAGAAATGATTGCAATAGGTTTGGTTTAGTGACTCTTATAATTAATTAAATCCATGCAAAATGTGCAGTTCAGTGCATATCACAATCCATTTAGTCCAGATATTCATGTTCTGTCCTAAATGGTTTTTGGGTTGCAGCTTCTAAAGGGTTAAAAATATTTTCAGTTCTGAGGTTTATTTCTGCTTTTGCAATAGATCTCATTTAGGCTATTTGTTTTAAAACACACACATCGGTATTTGTTTTTTGTAATGAGTAAATATCTTTTCCTGGATGGGTAAATGTCTTTACCCATCCAGGAATGAAGCCTTGTTCTGCTAAGGATTAAGACAAGACAGAGGTTTCTTGTTTCGTGCTGATGTAATGTGTAGTATACTGCCTAGTATCTAAAATAAGTACAGTTTTGACGGAATACACTCAAACAGGGAGCCATAAATATTAGAGACTGTAGTTAAGAACTTACATGAGTAGTGTTTTAAATACTATTGATTTAAACCACTGGCTAGTTTTTATGAATCAAAGTGTAATTCCCAAGCTTTGGCTATATTTCTCAGTGCTGGAATACTCTCTCTAGTGTGCCTTTAGCAGCTTTCCAGACATTCAACACAGGATTAAATGATAGTAGTTACAATGATCAATAGGTTAAGACCGGTACAATCACTCTTGCTGCTAATGACCTCTGTAGTAATGGGTAATAAAGTGTGGGCTATAATAGCCTCTTGCTGCCGCTGCATGCCCTTTGAATCCTAGTATTACTAGGGACTAGTTACATGAAGGAGTTGGACATTGGAAGTTAAGAGAGTGGATATATAGCCCACAATTCTTAATATCTGGTGCACACACACACACACATACCTCACTTTAATTTCTAGTCCATTTGAGTGTGTTTGTTTAAAGCCTTACCAACATTATCATCTTGAGTTCCTGTAGCAGGATCAGTGCTCAATCTCTGTGTGTAATAACTTAAAATTTGCAGTGAGGACGTATCGCTGCTTGGCATTCAACAGGCTAAATTGTTAGTGGAAACCACATTTTTTTACAGTCGAGAAGAACTAATTGTGACAAGCTGCCTTCCAGTAAAGAATATGGATGAATGCATGCTACAGTGAAGGATTTTTTGTCACCTTCCTCTATTGAGCTAAATCCAGTCCTGTGTCAATTATGTGCAGTTCTGATGTTTTTGATGATAACAAGTAGGAGTTACATAGCACTACAGGGTTGTCAAAGTACTTCCCATAATCTCTGCTACACCCCAGTAAGATAAGTCAATATCGTCATACCCATACTGCAGATATATAAAGAAGGGGCTTAGGGGACTGAGGTCGAGGCAGCATTTTTAGCCAGAAAAATGCTGGCTGAACTCTCACCTCTTCCATAAACTTGCTGTGTGGACTTAAGCAAGCTAGTGCTTGGTCACACCGTTGGTCCAATAGCAGACCATGGCTGTGTATCCTATCACCAACCTATAGAATTTCAAGGGCACTGCCCGTTTGCTGTGTGTGCCACAAAGCCAAAGTGTGCATGGTGGACAATAACGTGATTATTCTGACTCCTATCCCCCTCTTAAAAAAAAGTACAAAAAGTAAGCATGGACATTTGAAATGTGACGTGGTAAACTGTGGGAAGAGTGTACAGTAACTGGTGAACCTTTCCCCTTTCGTGTCCTTGGTCCATTCAGAATCCTTCCCTCCCCCCAGAACTGTTCTCCCTGCAGAGAAAAGATATATAGGCAAATTTATCTCTTCCCCTGCAGGTAGAAAGCAGCTAAAAGAGTGAGGGATGACTAGAGCTGCCAAATGGCAAGAAGGTTAAGTGGCAGCGCTCTCTCTCAAACACACCCAACAAGTTCTCTGTGCTTTCGTTTCATTTCAGATTCTTGCAACAGTTGCCTGTGGTTTTTTGAATTTACAATTGAGATGAAGTTCCCCATCACATGTAGTTCCCTCCCCCACCCCCTTTATTATAAACCTAACTGGACCATATTTCTTGTGGTATGGGAAAACAAACCTAGCTTCATGTTGGATGAATCCACCTTTAATAAAGGCAACACAAAATCTTTAAATAAAACTCGACAGGATTTAGCAGTAGATTAATGAATGTTGTTTATTAACTTGGGGAAGGTGTTGACAAATGGGAGATGTGGCAGTTGCTTAAAAAACTGATGATATGGGGCTTATAACCACATGGGATGAAGTAGAGAGCACTCTTAAGCAGGTCTGCTCTGAAGTAAATCCTGGCTTAGTCAACAGGGCTTACTCCCAGGAAAATGTCTTTAGGACTGTTGTGACTACAGCTGTTAACTCTCTGGATAGCTGCTTGCAGAATCAAAGGTGGAATAGGGAATTCTGAGTGCTGGTTTAAGCACTACAGCCTAGTTCTTGGTTGTCCAAATCCACTATGTGTGATATTAGAATGAAATTTTATAATCTATCAAATTGCTTGTAAATGGAAATTTATTTTTCTGTTTTGGTGCTCTTAGAATTTGCTACTAATGTACTGAACTTGCAACTTGGACGCCAGTATGGTGTAGTCACTAGAGTGCTGGATTAGGATCTGGGAAACCCAGGTTTGAATCCCCATTCTGCTATGGAAGCACAGTGGATGGCCTTGGCCAAGTCATAGACTCCCAGCCAAACCTACCTGACAGGGTTGTTGGAGGATAAAATGGAGAGATGAACAATGTAAGCCACTTTGGGTCCCTGTTGTGGGGAAAGGTGAGATATAAATAAAGCTAATAATTCCTGTGTAACAAATCAGACATGAAATCCTGCTCCCAGCAAAACTGTGGCAGTTTAATGTCCCTTGGAACGAGTGCGGGTTCCCACATTCAAGACAGGGATGTGCTGGCGAGATGGCAGACTGGATTAGAGAGCAGCTGGAGGATCACATCTTGGAATGTTCCCACTGCTGGCAGATAGAAAACACACACAGGGAGAAAGGTTCTACTTCTCCTTTGCTCCCTGCACAATTGATTCCCCCCCCGCCCCCCCCCCCCCCCCCCCGCCCCGTTGCAGGTATTTTATATTGTAGAGGGAGTCTTCAAAAATGTGATCCTGCAGCTGCTGTTTAAAGTGGTAGAATCCATTCTACCACCCCAGGTCTCTGCCAATTCATTACTCCTTCATTCTTCATGTGTGATCCAAGCCTTAAATTCAGCTCATAAATTAGAGCTCTAATTCTTGCAGTGACAAAATTCTGTCATAAAACAGTGACACAAATATACTTCCAGGGAAGGAAACCTGGATCAGTAGTGCAAGCGTAATTCAAATGACAATCAGAGATTGAAGGTATTTACAGAACTGTAATCCCAATGTACTTCCTGAATGTAACAAGTCTAGTTTCTGGGACTCCTGTAAGTACTGTGGCTTTTACAAATCTTGAGACAATGGGGAAGGGAGGGTATCATGGACTCCCTGCTCCAGATTATTTGGATTATTCTGATACGTAGCAGAAATGCACATTCAGAACAACAGTGTTGCTGGAAACTCTTGGTTTGGCTTGCTAGTGTTATGTAAATGAAGTGTCAAAAGGGAGTAACAGTTTCTCTTGAGTCTGGCAAACAAACACCTTCAGAGCGATCTCTTGACACATGAACATAAATGCACACAACAATATTTGAGGGTGTTCACTGTTCATGAATCTGACCTTCAGGAACCATTTTTAGTTCATCAAAATTAGTGGTGCTGAGAAATCAGGACATCAGTGCATAATGACTGTGAAATTAGGAATGAGAATTTGCTATGCAAATGACAGGACAAATCATGTGAAAAAGTCAAGATAAACTGCATATTAAGACATTAGGTTACATAAAATTAATACTGCATCTCTTTCTTGCTTACTACTCCCTTGAAATATTTTTAAACCCTTTTATCTCCTGATCAGCTATTGTCTGCTGATTTTTAAAACGTGATGCATTAAAATGTGCAAAACATGTTATTACCTTTTATTGTAATACATGAGATGACAGCAGAACCTTTTACACAAAGTATATCCTTTACTGCTTTTAGTTTTCTGCTGTCACCCATTTGAGCTGAAACTAAAGAAAAGTAAGGTCCTTAAATATTACTATTCAAAGTCATATGAGTTTTCTATTCTATCCCCCCTTTACCCGATCTATTGTAAGCCTTCCCTCTTTCTCTCTCATTTTCTGGTGGGGTTTCATGCGAAATAGTCTTGTTGCATTACCGGAACTGACAAAATGGTTCTCATGTAGTCTGCAAATTAAACACAAGTGCAGTGATTATTTTGAATAGCTAAATTACATTCTAGAAAGCTTACAGAATTCAAAGCATTGTCATTAGGTATCCGCTTGAATACAATTTGTGTAACCTTGGCCAAGACAGCCTGTCATTTTAATGTCAGTGTTTTATCTGAACAAGACATCATCCTTTCAGATACAGTGTACAGGTTCCTTGCAAAGATGCCCGTGCAGAAACGTGTTAACAGTTGCAAATATGAAATGCTATCAAGTTCATCACTGTAGCTGTTTGTCACTGAAATGTCATGGAAAGCGGCTTTTAATGGTATCTCACATAATACGAAAGAATTGAAGCCATCTGTATGCTAGGTGAATCTGGAATGGCAGCGACAGCGTTGCAGGGACTCCGCTGCTAAAATTGCTTGAGAGCAAGGTGCGGGGTTTCGATATCGCCGTGATTGTGTGTTCATTTGTTTCAAATCATTAAGTTCAGACTCCCCAATGATTGCCTTGGAAGGGTTTTACTTATTAATTAACATAAAATTTGTTAGAATTGATGGTTGCCTCTAAAGGCACACAAATTGATGGTTCGGGTTTCTTTGAAATTCTGTTGCAACATCTTTGTTTGAAGGGGGGGGGGGGAATGAAACATGTTTAGAAGGTTCACATTTCTTAGTCCATTTAGCTAAATGAGACCACTTTTTTAAAGTCCAACCAAAGGTGCAGGCACTTAAAGATGAAGGGGAAACACTTGGGTATCTCTGAAATGCAGCAGCTGAATTGTCTTGAATGTATAGAGGGGAAAGGGATATTAATGTGTTTGAAGAAAGAAGTACTAAAGGGGCTTGCTATTTTCACTCTATTGATGCTTTAGGTTCCAGTGTCAGTGGCTATGATGACACCTCAAGTTATCACTCCCCAGCAAATGCAGCAGATCCTCCAGCAGCAAGTACTAACTCCACAGCAACTTCAGGTCCTGCTCCAACAGCAGCAGGCACTCATGCTTCAGCAGGTAACTTGTTTCTCTCACTGTGGTCAAGGACTGCCGATTCAGACAGAGTGCTTTTTCTCCAGAAGAGAATGCCAAATCACTTGGATATTTTAATTTCTTGTTTTTGCACATTACCATGGCATTCTCCCCTATTGAGGGGGAGGGGAATGCTTTGTCCATACTGGTCTCTTTGCTAGTTGTCACTCCCTTCTTCCTTCTTGGTTATACATATGCTGAGTCATTGTTGCTGCCTCAAATGTGACTTGGCAAATCACTCTCTTTTGCGTTCTAAAAAGTACAAGGGGGACCAAAGACTTCGGAGTTTCGAAGCTTTTGTTCCAAGTGCCTTGAGACTGGGCCTTCAAAATAGTTACAGTAATTCTAGAAGAGTAAGAAAAAGAGCAGATTTCCAGGAGCTGCTATACATTTGAAGAAACTGAGAGATGCTTTCTCCTGCATCTACCAGGAAGAGCTGTTATGCTATAATTAGCTGGAATAAACAAGAGAGCAAAACTGCATTTTTCCCTGTCTTGCAGACTATCTGATGAAGCTCTGTAAGAAAAAAGAACTATCCGCGCCTATGCTGTTTATTATTATTATTTATTACATGTAGATGCCTTAGAAATCAAGGCAGCATACATGAAGTACCCATTCAGTCCAGTCTCAGGCTTGCATAGCCTCAGTAAGGTTACTGCATCATGTTTCTGTAGACCGTGCCCTAGTATTTCCCTTGGTTAAGTTTTCTATACTTTCAGTGACTTTGCCATCTGTTCATGTTATCTCTCTAAGCAAGCTACAGTTACCCTTTAATAGAGTCATCTTTAACTTTTGAGGTAGAGCATTACTTGTAGCCTTGACTTGCAAGGGCTTACAGCTACCTGGGGGGAAAGCAAAGCTGTTATTTCTTGATACAGTACCCAAGAAGCCAAAGATAAACTGTGCACAAGCACTTAGAGGTCAGTAGAACCATGTGTTAGATTTTTAAAAAAATAAAACTTGTGATGTGTTCTATCATCTGCTCTATGCCTTCTCCAGGAATGCTGTGAATTATTCTCAAAGCCATTGGGGGGGGGGTGTTGGTTTCCATATTCCATATTCCATGAGTTTACGGGGTTAATTAATGGTGCAGCAACGCTGAATCCCACTGCAAACCGACTTGGAGTGCTGTGCTTTTCACTTGTTTGCTTGTTCATTAAATGGACTCCTCAAACCAACTATCTGTCAGGGGAGACTAGGAAGAGAGGTGGGAATGTTACAGACCGAGTGCCTGTAACAAACAACAGTATAGGACAATGCAATGAAGATTTAGAGCCCGTGTATATATTTCAAATAGAGATTCACCAGGCTCTTCAGCAAGGGCATTTTAGCTTTGTTGTTCCAATCAAAGGTCATTCCTTGCCTTATTTTAATTAGTTTGTGTAGAAAACGGTATGTTTTTCATCAGTTCATTTTTGAGATTACTTTTCAAACGATAATGCCAAGAATAGTCAGTGTGCGCTGAATTTATTGTCGAGTTTCAAACTAAAGGTCAGGCCATTACAGATAAAAGGATGCTATTTTTCAAATCACAGTTTGTGTATTACACCAAAGGGGACCCTGAATTGGCTATCACACTTTGTTTCATTTAAGTCCCTCACTTTTTTTTTCTTTGTAGCAGCAGCTTCAAGAATTCTATAAGAAACAACAGGAGCAGTTGCAGCTTCAACTTTTACAGCAACAACATGCTGGAAAACAGCCTAAAGAGGTATGGTAAGCCCTCCCCCCTTTATTAAATTTAAACCACAGGTCCTGAAGAAAAATATAGTGGTTGTAAAACTGTCATTCATCTTATAAATGGTTGAATGACTGAGTTGAATGTATCAGGTCCTGGCTTTTAGATTTAGACATCAGGGCTGTTTTTCTTCTCTCTTTTTTCTGTAACATGTTATAACATTGCACTGTACCTATGACATTTTGTGGAAGAAGGCTTGTGATACGCCTGTAGTTATTCAGTTGGATATTCTACTTGGACTATTCTACTGTCCAAGAACTTAGTGCTTTTTAAAAAATTGCCTGATAGTAAATACAGGTTATATATTTAACACAGTCTTGGGGCTGTACAAATATTTGCCCCCGTCTGCTTTTATTTGCATCTCTCTAGCCAGATAGGTTACTGCATGCACAAGCTGGTTTTGTTGATTCTATAACCCAATCTAGGAGCAGTTTCTGCACACGTATAGCCTGTCAGCTTTTCAGAAGGGGTTGGTGGTAGTGGTTTCTTGTCAGATTGGTGGATGGCTTATTACCTGGCTATATGTGAAAGCCTTGACGAAGGGCCGAACTAAACAAGACAGGTATTCCTAGAAATGTGTCACCCTTTAAAGAGTGAGTTGCCAGGCAGAAACTCCTTTAAACTGTCCATGGAGGCCCAAATCTGGTTGGAACCTGTGCGGGAGGAGATCCTCTGCCCTATGCTGTTTTTCCAACATTGGGGTGTAATTTGTCTGTATGCATATAGCACTATTTGGATTCCGAAAAACAGCACGGGGAGAGGCAGGATCCCTTCCTTCACCCAACACTGCTTTGGTCCTGATCTGAATTGGGCCGCCTCAGTGCAAGTTAAAGAAATTCTCGAGGGGGAACTCAATTCTTTAAAAGAGCAGTACAAACCCAGTGAAGTGCAATTAATTTATGATTACTAATCATCTCCCCCCCCCCAAGAACTTGTTTTGATTGTCCAGTGAAATGTCAGATGTGAAGCAGCCATAAAATTAAGATAAATAATTGGTAAAGATGGCTGAATCTCTGCAGTCCCATTAACACAGAAGAATTTAAGCACTATGCACTTTCTCTGCAACTATGTTTTCCTTTAGAGCAGTAGTTTCAAACTGTGTTCCAGAGCAGCTTATGTTTCCCTGGAAGGTTGCCTTGGACTTACCAGAGTCAAGGTGAACAAGGATTCCAGAAAGACAGTTTAAAAACCAAATACTGATCACCTTCTGGAATGTATTCCCACCAGACAATATGTTCTAGGATCTACTTGCACTTCACGCAGGTCAGCAGAGAGAGGGTACCTCCACTGAAAGCAGCCCTTGTTGTTGTCCCTTCACCTCTGCAGGCTGAGGCACAGGGCCAAACTAAACATCACCGTTTTTCATCTGAGAGTGGAACCACAAGTGACGCCTGACACAGGTTGGACACTTGTCAGCTTCCCTCAAGTTTTGATGGGGAATGTAGGCAGCTTGGCGGAATGTTGGACAAGTGACAGTTGAAAAGTCCATTGGACAGCAGTCAGAGAGCGAAGCTGCGAGACCAGGACGCCTACATTTCCCATCAAAACTTGAGGGAAGCTGACAAGTGTCCAACCTGTGTCAGGCGTCACTTGTGGTCCCGCTCTGAACTCCAGCTTTTTAAAAGGTCCTATCCTTGTTTCCCTAGCACCTTTTCAGTTGGCAAAATGATGCTTGAAAATGCACTGAGGCGGTGGGGGGAGAAGGTTGCCTGGTCCCACAGCACTACAGGATCAATCAGGTTTGAGCCCTTCTGGCAATTTTAAATGGCCAGTTGTAAAATCGTGGCAGCTTCCATGGTTGGTCCTTTGAACACTGTAATGTCTAGTTTGGTTCAGATTGATCAGGGCTTGAGAAGAGGATCTTTTATCTAAACAGTGAAACCTGTAAGACAATGTTGCATGCTTAAAATCCTTAAAAATGACAAAGTTTAAGAAACATGTCCTTAATTAGTAAAATTCAAGATGGAAAGTATTGGTTTGGAAGTGGGTTGTTATGCTCTTTTGCAGTGTTAGTGACATTTGTATAGTTGTAGGAGAGCTCTTCTATTCTAAAGAGGTATCTTGAAACTTTAAAAATATATTTTTCATATGCCTTCCAAAAATATTTTTGTAGGTTCTGCTATACCCTATTAATTTTGTATGTCATTGTCTTCAATTTGAAAACCACAGATTTGTTCATAGACCAAAGATGGTAGGAAATCCTGTAGTTGTGAAGGACTACTGTCCATGGCATATGACTGCTCTTATCCATTGTTAAGAAATGTTGTATGATGTCCTGCTGTCTTTGAAATGGCCCTGTGTTGATGCAGTGGTGGTTCTGCATTTAAGCACACATGCCAAAATTGACCAAACTAGTTTCTTACCTACCAAAACCTTTCTCGGTCCTAATGTCTTTTATTGTAGAAACCCAAGTTTTAAGAAGTGTGTGGATTTTTATAGCTGAGTTATGAAAGTGGAGGGGGGGAGGGTTATAATGGGAAACGCTGACACAAACCTTAACTATAGCCCGCTAACAGGCGCCACTATAATAAAAAAGGAACAGATTAAAAAATGTCTAAAATGTAAATCTAAAGGACTAACAGTAATTAAAATGGAAATGGCACAGGGAGGGAAGGCATGTAATTGTGAGATATCACTGTGCAGAATGCTCTCAGCTTTGTTTTGCTGGCTGTTTTTCTAATTCAGTAGGGCTTACTCATCAGTGGCAGTTCAATGCGCGTTAATGACTCTGGGATGCAGGCATCACTCTGGACAAAGAAATGATTATTGTGCGGTCAAAAGAAGTTCAAAGACAAGAAGGGAATTTCAGTTTTTCCCTTAGAGATCCACATTCAAGAGCATATAAATTAAGCCAAATGTTAAAAACCACAGTCTGAAAGCTGACTTCAAAGTCACAACTCTCTAATTAATGAACTGCGAGCTTCAGTTTGGACAAGTCGTGGTTTGATGCGCCCATAAATCAACATGACAGGTCTGTTTCACAGTCTCAGACAGTGCTTGTCATTGAGTCGCATCAGATGTAAACACAGCAGAAAAAAAAAGAAGGAATATGAAGGAGGTGCAATTGATCAACAGAATTGGTAAAAACCCACTTTTGAAGCACATTATGCATGATCACAGGAAATGGCTATAGCCTCAAGAGGCTTTCTCCTTCTGCTGTTGCTTTTTTGAATCAGATTTCTAACAACCTTCAAAAGGGAGAATAAGAATTATGGAGCTTCTCCCCTGTGGCTGCCAGGCAATAACCCCCTGTTGTTATTTTGTGCTTCTTTCTTTTCAAAGGCGTCAAATTTTAGTTTTTTAAAGATCTTTAACTCTATATTTGAAGACAAACAATAAAGGGCTGCCACTGTCATTCTTATCAGTTACCAGGGATTGTATTTTTTTTCTTTCTGTTGCCACTTCTTATTAACCTCTTATTTGGTCTATTAGACATAGTTTTGAATGCAAGCCTGCATGCTGGGAGAACATGAAAGTTCAGATGAGCTCAGAGGGCAGATAAAGAAATTTGAAGGGGAAAGTTACACAGCAGAATGAACGATAAAAGTTAACTCTTCTAAATTGCTGTTGTCAGACAGGAAAGCGCATCTGACACAAAGATGATGGCTCAGAACAGGGAAAAAATACTTTGCCTTTTAAAAAGGCGAGAAGGGAACTTGGACAATGTGATGGCGTTTCGATACCTAACAGAACTGATTTACTGTGGTCTCACTTCTGATGGCAAAATATCTGGAGTCACAATACAAACAGACTCCTTCCTGTTTTAAGAAGATTATAACATGATAAATGTAAAAGAGGATCCCTTTGCTTTTTACTGAACTAACTTTTGTTTTAATTAACCCGTTGGTTTAAATAGAGACCTGCTTCAAACAATGAGTTTCAGATCACTCCTCTGGTTAGAGGGTGGCATTATTAAATTGGTATTCAGCTGGTGGTCTGCATGTGTCTGCGCATGTGTGTATGTACTATTCATTCAGATGTGCATGTGCTCAATCAAATCATCATATGCAGTTTTTTTCATGTAGGCTGGTGACAGTTTTAACAAGGTGTAAACTTACCATTCAGACTGATGGTGTGCCTGTATTAATTCACTACCCACCCAGTTATTAGTAGTTCACGGTGTTATACCGTTATCTAAAAACAGAACAAAAGCAAGCAAGGTAGCTTTGAGATAGAAATAGCACACCATACATGGTATTTTTAAAAGTCCTTTCTCCTGTAAGTTAGATGAAGAGGAATTTTATAGCAAGGTGGAAGGCATGTTTATAGTAATGCCTGTTAAAGACAGATTTTGGATCTGTACTCAAAAGATAACTGTATTGTTTGTTTTTTATTTTACCAAAAATTTGGCCTGTGAAACAGAGATATTTGTTAAAACAGATATTGGGATGAAATGATAGAGGGAATTCTAAAGTAGATTTTTTTAAAGCACATTTTTGCATTCAAGTTCAGCTAAGTAGATTGCTTTGTTTAAAAGGCCGTTTTTCCTCCAGTAGTTATGACAATTTATGTTAGGCAGTAGGGAGTAACCCAAGAAAGGAAAACAGACCTTTGACAGCAGCTTTAGGGAGGGGATCAAAAATGCAAGTTTTATCAGGATATTTCAGCATTTTAACAACTGACTACTGACCTGACAACAGGACTGCACCGAGACCTTTTTTGTATGCATTCAATTGTGAGAAGTAAACAAACTGCCTTGTATCCTGTGTTTGGTAACTGGGTGGAGAGCACAGTTTGGCAACGTGCATTGCTTTTAAGTTCTTTCTTGGACAATGGGTTTGTATACTTTTTTATCCTGGCTTTTAAAATGGAGAAAGAGCTTTCATGAGCTTTTCCTGGAGGATAGCCGTGAAGACAACAGAGCAGGCATCAGTCAACTTATATAAATAAAGCTGGTTTTAAAATATTAACTTGCAAGAAAGTGGCAAGTCACTGACATGTCTAAAGCAAGGAGTGTTCTTGTACTAAATCATTCCTTTTACAGCATGAATTTTTCACAAGGATTAGTATCTGAGATACTGAACAAATTATTAAACACCAGTTTAACTATCCTTGTGATTTATATTAATCTAATAACTTCAGAAAAACTGAGGACAACTGGATCATTTGGGACATGCTGGTTTAAAATAGACCCCTCTCACACACACACACACACACCCCACCTTCCCTACCCTTTTCAGCTTATTTACATGTTTGTTTTTCTCACTGTAGATTTGGGTTTTTCAGACAGAAAATCAATTAACTTTCTCAGTGGGTTCAGTAATAGGTCTGAAATTGTTTGCTAATATGATATTGGTGGGAGGCTTTATTTTCCAATTCCAGAAGAATAAAACCTCTTTGGCATTACAACAACAACAAAAAAACTGACCATTTGGGCTGTTCCTTTTCACCTGCAGGCTCTGCATTATATTTTGCTGCAAGTTAAAGAAAATTAGAAATCTGCAATTTTGAAAGCCAATTTCTGCAAATTAAATTCAACACAAGTGAATTCTGATGATTAAATATGCCTTTAAGTAATACATTAAAACACACAATTAGAATTTGTAATTGATGACAGGAAGCATGCTAACAATAAACTTATATTAGCGATACAGTCAGCCATCCAAACACATGGGAAATATGGGGAATCTTACCACATTGAAGAACTCAACTTTTTGCCACAAGTAAGTGACAGAAAAATATGGTACCAAGTTTGTAATAATATGGATGACCTGGTAACCATATGTTTTAAAAACCTTCATAAACTGGTTGTCAGCATTGGTTTAGTGAGCATTCTAAAGAGTAGTAGAAATGGGTTTAATATGTTTCCAGTCTCCTGGGGAATAAAAAACAAACAGCCACCTTCTAATTCAGTGAATGTGTTTCCAAGCCATTTCTGCCATATGTTAGAATGTCTGTCTTCACTTCCTCTTGACCTAGATCAAAGAAAAGCACACACAAAAGTCAAAACCAAAACAAAATGGATCTTCATAGTAGCATTGGCCAGGCCTGTGGGGGGACAGAAAAGAGTAAGCATATGAAATTGCGGTTTTTCTCTCTTCTTCCTTCCCCCTATTATAGGTATCTCCTCTCTAGCGTTGCGATCTGACCGGAGTAAGTGTAGCAGGTGGCGCAGATATGAAATGCAGCCCATGTACCCTTGCCTTCACCATCACCCTATTTCCATCAACACCATACTTCCTTCAGTGGAAGCTGCAAAACAAAACAAAAAATTCAGCTCCTTAAAATAAATTAATTGTAGGGTCCAGTACTAATATTCATGCCACTTCCCATTAGCCTTGTCTAGGAAAGCATTAAATAATGGCACAGAGCAAATACATGCTTTGTTGTGTATCAGATAGCTGATTAGTACGCTTTACTTGTGACCTGGTTCTCAATCCCGATCTTTTCCCCTCTTGTCAAATGGAACTGTGTTATGTACACTGGCACATACACACCCCTTCCCTTCCATTATTTCTGTAGGATTAAAGAAACAGGGCTACATTTTTCAGGGATGCCCATTTGTTTTGGAAAATTGTATACAGGAGGTATTTTTTGTAGATTATACCCAGTATAGGGAAGGTAAGGATCACAAAATGCTATCTGAGAATCAGGAGACCCACTGCTTCTCTTGTATATTTCCTCTCCAAATTACAAGATCTGTTACTGATTTTTTTCCCTCCTTTAGATGAGTGGAAATATAATTATTTCTTATAGATAGCTTTTCTCACTGCTGTACCCCGAGGGGCGGGGGACTGTTTATCAGTGTAGTGGGTTTTTTCTTCCCTCACCTTTTCCCTCTCCTCCCTTTCCTCTCCAAATGCTGATGTCATAATAGGTCCTATGTTTCTGTCTGCCAAGGGTTCACTTGCTTTCTGCCAATGTTAGCTACAAAAGCATTCCAGACCTCCACCTTGATGTGATTCCTAACAGATTAGGGATATTAGATAATTTCCTTCTATTTATTTTACTACTGCTCTGTATTATCTTTCTATCATTCAGATAATTACTAAGGAAATCTACATTAACTTTTTTTTTTTGGCTAGCTTAAGGGATTGCTAAACACTGGCATGATGTATTGATGTTCTGCACAACCAAAGTTTTCCTCCTGTCATCATACAATAAATAAAGAGATATCTATCAAAACTGCAAAGGCTTTTTCATGGGTTTTAAGGAACAAAGCCAATAAAACACATGATGAGCAGAACCTTAGAGGCTTCCTTAAGTGAAACCAAATTAAGAACTCCGAAGCCTCAAGTACTGTACATATTAAACACTTGCATTCAAGTAAGATGTTGTTTGCTAAATTATGAATGTGTGTAATTAAAATCTAGTGGCTGTTTCTATGAAAGATTTACAATGTTATTTCATCGTTTGTCATGGCTAATTAACAATATTAGATGAAGTTTTTCTTCTTCAAAGGTCTGACTTTTTTCTCATTTATTTATGTCAGAAGTGATAAACAGAGTAGTTAAAAGCTTCTCGGGGTACAGCAGTGAGAAAAGCAACATGTTCTTTTACACCTCAAAGGTTCAAGGTTCAAGTCCCAGTGGAGTAAAGCAACTTATTCTTCTAAGGGTAAATAATGAACCCCCTCCCACCAGAGTGCTGATTTTTTTTTAAAAGTGGCATAATACAAGAGAAGGGACTGTGGGTTGATTGATTGCACAACAGAGAGCACTACTATGAAAATGTAATAAATTAACCAATTGGAGCCTCTCTAGTTGAGACTAATAAATAGAGCACAACTTCAGATTATTTTTTCATTCCAGTTAAGTATATATGAAATAATGGGTTGAATGCAGCCATGTTTTCAGTTACTGCCCCCCCCCCCAAAGGAACAATGCATCCCCTTCAATCACCCTGGGGGAGAGGTTAGGCTCAGAATATGTGACTGGCTCATTCCACAAGCTTCTGTAGCAAAGGGCAGATCCAATCCTAGTCCACTACACCATGCTGATTTATGAATCTCATAGGTACGTTTTTTCAATAGAACCAATGTCCTGTTCAAATTGGGCCATTCCTTGTTCATCCATATATTTTTTAAAAAATATGGATTTTGCAGGAAAGATCCAGAAGCTAGAGTAGAGTAGAAGCAACTCCTGTATCCAGAGCTGTTTTTATACGCCTACTGGGATTTTTAAACAGGTAACACCCACATCTTCTCACATGCTACATTTCAAGATCTCCATTTTAAAATGCTGTTGTCATGCAGCATAGGAGAGACTGCCGTTTGAGTAATATAAAGCCAAAATATCCTAGGGTGCTGGAACTCATCGTGCGGGTTTGGGAAAGGAAGGGTTTGACCCTCTTTCCTGCGAACTCCAAATGTTATTTCTTTACAGTATGGTAGTTTCCATTCGATTATATCTCCTTGGGAGGAAAGGTAGACCAGCATTATCATGGTAGAACAAGGATTAGGGAAATATACTAATCAAAGAATAGAACACATCTTTAGCTAATGGTCAATGGCTAATCTGTATGTATTTGTTTGTGCAGTCAATAGAAATAGCATACCACTTAAATGAGGTTGGCAAATTTCAAAGTGCAGTTGCTGGAAGTATTCTATCTTTCTAGTATTTGGAGTTTGAAATTGGTTTCCTAATACCTTGGCATCCTGAGCTGCTCTTGATATGCAGACTTTAGCATCTATTGCGAGAGAGATTCTCCTGGATTTCTCAACAGCTGTAAGTGCTATGATGTCCTTCTGAATCAACTTTCTGTCTTTTGCAGACACTCTAGTCCTCTTTAAGGGGGAGGTAATATTGAAGGATAGTTCTTTCCAGTTGAATTATCATATAGTATTCCTTGGGGATTAGTCTTGTCCCCTACTTATTCATATCCACATGAAAATGCTGCAAAAGATGTTCTGAGTATATGGAGTGTGGTATCAATATGTCAATGGCAGCCCTCTCTGTTTCTCCTCTTCGTTGAAACCCCATGAAACAGTCATGTCCTTGAACAGTTATGAAGAAACCTCTGGACAGTGGCTTTGGCCCAGAATACCTATTTTTCTGTTTCAGCTGATTTGCAAGTTGCATCCACTGTTAAAACATGGAACCTTAGCCATTGTCATTCATGTCTTGTTAACAATTAACTACTATAATGCACTCTGTTTGGGTCTTCCTTTGAAAACTAGAGAAACGCCATTTTATTGCTGTGGAGCAGCTGGTGTGGCTTTTCCCAAAGCTTCCTGAAGTGATACAAATCACTTTGGGAAGCTTTGCTTCGGGATTGCCAAATCAGCTCACCAATGTTGGGGCCAATTCATGAATCCCGAATCTTTACAGATCGGGCCCAATTCAGGTTAAAAAAACCCGAATTTGAAACCTGACGCGCACATCCCTATTAAATCCTTTTAAAATATTGTGTATCATTTTCAAAAATACTAAAAGTAGTAATTTACAGGGTCAAGAAATTCACAGTATGTTGTCTGAAGTTGTATGAAGGCTCTGTTCAGTCTTATATCAATACACTTTAATTACTATAGCAATAAGTGTCAACTTTATTTTGGAAATATTTAAATAGTAATGGATTTAAAAAAAAATTAGATTGGCCTTTTATTTCTTTGAGATTGCCTTGGATGTTGTCCTGCATTTGCATTTTAAACATTCATTTTTAACTTTTTATTGTGTGTGAATGGCTCACACCCCTTACATGATCCTAGAACCAGAATTTAGTCAACCACTGTTGTTTGCCTGGGCCCATCACTGTCCCTACATTGACTTATGCTGGCTCTTCAGACCATGTGGAGTCAAACCCTAGCTGGGCACTGTCATTCACTAGGACCTTCCCTTGGCCACTTCTGGTTCCTGAAGCACCTTCTGGCCTCACAGGTCTGCTGAGTCAAGCTGGTTTCCAAAGCCTTTTAAAGTTATGAGCTTGTAGCTTTTGTGAATGACTTCTTCTCCCCTGCAATTTTTCAAACAACAGTTCTTTCCCTCCTTGCAGTGAATGGCAGCCATTCAGTTCCTTTACATACAAGAAAATAGAGGAACATTGGAGCCCATTTGGTGTAGCGGTTAAGAGCGTGGGACTCTAATCTGGAGAGCTGTGTTTGATTCCCCTCTTCTCCACTTGAAGCCAGCTGGGTGACCTTGGGCTAGTCACAGTTCTCTGGCGCTCTCTCAGCCCCACCCACCTCACAGGGTGTTTTGTTATGGGGATAATAATAGCATACTTTGTAAACCTCTCTGAGTAGGCATTAAGTTGTCCTGAAGGGCAGTATATAAATCAAATGTTATTATTACTAGAAAGTGGGGGGCATCAGATTTGCTTTCTGCTCTTAATTATTCTGTCTATTAAACAGACCCATATCTGAGTGGTAGAATGAATGCCTTACATGTAAAAGATCCTCAGGTGTTAACTCAC
Organism: Eublepharis macularius; assembly: GCF_028583425.1. Taxonomy (NCBI): domain Eukaryota; kingdom Metazoa; phylum Chordata; class Lepidosauria; order Squamata; family Eublepharidae; genus Eublepharis; species Eublepharis macularius. The sequence continues at coordinate 140,792,154 of NC_072793.1, forward strand.
CAGTTCAATTGATAATTGGTACTGTCTAAAACTTCTCCCTCTGTGTAAAAACGGGGAATATCTGCTTAGCAATTTAGATGGTTCTGAGCTGGATGGATTTTATACCCAACAGGGTATAAATGAAGTGCAGGACTTGTTTATTTGCAACTTGTGACCCATCCAATTGCCTTCCAGGTTTGCCTTGAGTTTTTAAGCCCAGAGAGTCATCAGAACATGGAAGCTTTTTGAGCATGTAGTTCTCCCCTTTTCTCTTTTATCCTAATAGCACTCCGTTGGGGTAGGTTATTGTCTTGCCAAAGAGCAAGAGGTTCTTTAGAAGTTGATAGCAATAAGCATACCAGTGTGGAAGGAAAGCAATTTATTAAACAAAGAAAGTAAAATACAAGGGAGACATAAATGCATAATTCAGACAGAGCATACATACAAAGAAATAACAGAAAACATTAGCACAATAACATAACTGAACAGAGGAAATATACATATACAACTTGAGTACTTACACTGCCAACTTTAGTTGTCTGGGACCCCAAAAGACAACAGGCAGACTCCTTATGGCCAATTGGTGCCAAGCACGTTACTGGTCCATCAAGGCTGATTCCAGTTTGAGAGCAATTTCACGAATACTTACATAGGTTAAACTTACATATACCCCTCCCCGGTACATTAATTTTTTTCAAAAGAGGGATGGTTACAGAGAAGTCGACCAGTTGTCACAAAGGGAAAGTTTAAGACCAAAACATGCTGTGTCCCAGGCCAGCTAGCGCCAGTTCAAGAAATTATTGCCTGCCTATCCTTGGGGCCAGTTTGCTTAACCTCTTTGGGAATCCTTATACCCTTGTACTCAAACCAGAGCTTATGTCAGCAGAGAACAGTATAGGTTAGCAAGGCATATTTAAGCAAGAAAATAGATTCAGGCCATGGCATGAGAAATCATATTCAGGCTCTGGCATGAACAGGGCAGTATGGCAGAAGCTGTGATACACCAACTAACCTTGATATACAATATTCTTGTGCAGTTTCTACTACAGTTATGCTGAGAGAAAAGGATAGGCGAAAGGTCACCCAATGAGGTTCATGGCTGAGTGAAGGTGCAAATTAGGCTTTCCTAGTCCTAATCTGATACGTTAACCACTGACCAGTGTGGTGTGGGACTAGGATCTGGAAGAACAAATTTCAAATATTCACTCTGCCATGGTAGCTTGACAGGTGACCTTGGATCCGTCACACACTCTGAGCCTAACTTACCTCAAGGGGTTGTGTGAGGATAAAGTCGAGAAGAAGAGAATAATGTAAGATGTGTTCGGTACCCATTGGGAAGAAAGATGTAAGTAAATGTTTATATGATGTAAGTAAATAAATAACACTCTTAATACCGCCCTCCTTCTCTGACATTTATGGACAGTGTTTCTGAAATAGAAGAATAAAAGTCATTTGTAATTATTTAATTTTTCTTTTTCTTTTGTTTTGCAGCCCCAGCAGCAACAGGTGACTTCCCAGCAGTTGGCCTTTCAGCAACAGCTTTTGCAGATGCAACAACTGCAGCAACAACACCTCCTGTCTTTGCAACGCCAAGGTCTGCTAACCATTCAGCCGGGCCAACCCACCTTGCCATTGCAGCCTCTTGCTCAAGGTACGTCCCAGGAATTACTGCTGTGTGCCTTGATGCTTCTCCATGTATCACAGTGAATTGGCCAACAGTGCAAGCATTAGAAAGGTGTTGCATTCTTAGGAAAACACTTCCTATGTCTTGCACCATTTTAGCTCATAACTTGACAAGCCTCTTGGGAAACAAGATTTTTTCTTGTTTTCTCAAACTGAGAACCCCACCCCCAACACCCGGGTGATTTCTTTTTTATTTGTCTTTGTTTTCATGAGTTTATCTTGGATCGATATTTAGGACATCTTTGATCAATATTTACTTTATTTATATCCCATCTTTCTCCTCAATGGGGACTGAAGATGGCTTACATCATTCTTCTCTCCTCCATTGTATTTAATATAGATAAAACTTGTTAACAGATTTTTTTTTTAAAAAAAAGCAAGCTGACCAGCTTTTATTGCTTCATGAACAAGAAACTTAAAAATAACTCTGATGAAGGACTACCTTGAAAGTTTCCATAGCCTTACAAATTTACTCAATAATGAGAATTGTCCTAGCAACATTTTTTAAAAAAAATTGAATATCTTGGGCACTACACAGGGCCTCTACAAATAAGTTGGGGGTACAAATAAGCATCAGCCCAAGAGCTGTGAAAGCAGGAGCAGCATTGATGAAATGGGAGGAGCGGCAGCTTACTGCTTGGGGTGGGGTGACCATTTCCTAAATCACTATTCTCAAGAAAGCACAATAAAAAAGCAGTCAAAGCAATGATGATGTCTTGAATCAGGAGCTGTAGCACAGATCAGCCTTAATTTTATTTTTGATCCCCACCCCACCTGGTTGACAGAATACTAAATTCTTAGTCACTGATTTATTTATTTAAAATACTTATAATCTGCCCCGCAACCAATTTTCTCAAGGTGGCGTAGAGCAGTTAAAAACATAATAATTCTCATAATTATCTGAAATGTTGAAATATGTAGAACATCCAGGCAGTAAAACTGCAGGTAAAAGCAAAAGCGATAAAACCACCAGGTAACAGTAATGGATGCCAAAGACCTGAGAAAAAGAAACATTTTCACCAGGTACCTACAAATCAAAATAGCAAGTGCCAGCATCTGTTTGTCTTACAGGGAGTTCTACAGGTGAGGTGGTACCTTTTGTGTAAGATCTTTCCATCTTATCTCCAAAAATCGAGGTGTACAGAATAAGGCTGTTAACAATGATCTGAACAGTCAGATGTGATTATACGGAAGACCATAAGGTACTCTGGTCCCAAGCCACTTAACGCTTTATAGAGGTAAAAATAAGTGCTTAGAATTGCATTGGAAACAAAATGGCAAACAGCGAAGGTTCTTCAAAATTGGCTAAGTGTATTCCCAAGGGGCTGTACCACTTACAGGAGTCTTTCTTCTGAATTATTAGTTCAGAAATTTCCTTAAACTTGAAGGCAACCCTCTATAGGGCACACTACAGTAATCTAATGTAAAGGTAACTGCAGGAGCGCTTTTTTCATGGGATAAATGTGGGCAGATTTTGCTTGATTCTGGTATGGTCTGTTAAACAGTTGATTGTGTGAGACTTTCAGATATGCTCAGCTAGGCGCTGTCCTCCTGAGCACGTTAGCCTCTGAGTATGCCCCTCTCAAAAGTGTCAGCATACTTCTTGTTAAACACACGATCAGGCTACAAGTTCCTAGAGAAGCCACTTTTTTGTCTCTGCTTTCAGTTTTCCCATCTTTAAAATGGGAATAATCCTTTTTTAGCCTTACAGAGTTACTCTGAGGGCAAACAAATGTAGGCCATCTAATGTTCTTTGCAAACATGGCACAGTAGAATTAAATTAATTAAAATTAACTACAGTGAGAGGCCTTTCCCTGCTTTTCTTGCATATTTTCTGTAGGCGCATTACAACTCCTTGTATTAGCAGTAGTAGTAATATTCATTATTTATAAGGTGCCTAATAGCTGGGTGCTATATAAGAAGTATCATTTTTAAAAAATGATCCCTGCCTTCAGGCTTCCTGTTAGAAATTGACCTCCCGTGCCCATTATATGTTGGGATTTCCAGCTGTCGGAGTGGGAGGGGGGTTGATTTCATTGCCAGACTTGCTTCTGTGCCTTACAACACAGAATGAAGCCTTGTCACCTACGAATGTCGTTGTTAGAGAGGTTCAGGTATACAGATGCTGGTTGAAGAATTGGCAGTGCTGTAAGGGATAAATCTTCAGATAGTGAAGGGGATCAAGCGCTGCGCAGATTGGTACAGCCCCACTTGGGGCTTGTTTATTCTGAGACTTTGTCCTTTTAGTAAGGCTGAACAATAGTTGTCTGCCTCCTGTGTCCTTCCTGTCTTTAAAATGGGTTTATCTGTGCATAAAAACTGTCTCGAATAAATTTGGAGAGGTGGTGTAAAATATTTTAAATAAATAAATACACTCTTTTGTTTTAAATAAACCCTTGAGACTTTGAAGAAACCCTTGAGACTAACCTCAGTTCAAGCTGTTTTGTTTGGCCTAGGCATGCCTTGGTGAGAAGTCTGTAAAACATAATGCAACTGTTTTGAAGAGACATCCTCTCCCCTCACTTTCCCTAAATGTTGAATCTGAATAGTCACCTCAAAAGCTTCATTTAACTCGCTTGACTGATCTGGTTTAGTTAAAGCCTTAAGGCTTCCTTGGGTTGTCAGTGCTTATAGTGAATTTTTGCCCCTGCCCCTTCCTCTTTCTATATTTATATGTGCTCTATGAGAGAAGAAGGATTATGTAGCTTGCAAGCTGCAACCCACTGTGTTCCAACTGACTCTGTCATACAAGCCGTATTCTCTTTTCGTGGCCAACCAACTACTTTCATTGCCAAAGTGGTTGTTTAGTCGTCTCTAAGATTTCGTTTGAGATTCTGAAAAGATTTGGGTTTCTTCCTCTGTCCTTTCCTTGTTCTCCTCATTGTGTGGGGCCAGAGTTAATAAGTGGAGCAGAAGGGCCTGTCTATCTGGACTCTGGATCTCCCGTTGCTTTCCCCCTGCAGTGAAGCTCAGCAGTGGAGTGAACACGCATGAAGCTGCCATATACTGAATCAGACCCTAGATCTGCCAAAGTCAGCGCTCTAACTGGCAGTGCTCTCCAGTATCTGAAGTAAAGATCTTCCATAACACCTACTACCTGATCTCATTAACTGGAGATGCTGGGGATCGATGAGGAACTGATCTAAAAGTTGAATAAAATAATAAACTTTAATAAAATAATAAACCATACAAAGTGCAATTAAAAAGAATAGCAGTGTTGTTCAACACATATTAGCGCCATAGTGTTGTATATTAAAATGAATAGTTTCCCAGATATATAGGTATTCTTGTTGCCCACTTTGGACTTAAAGGGTTTTTTTTGTCAGAGGACTGGAATGTATTCATTCTGTGATTATATATAACATCTTTATGTGAGTAACTTTTATCAAAATATTTTTAATACATTTCAAACTTAAGATTGGTTTTGTTCCCCATGAAATAATATATGCATAATAATTATACAGACTTCTCCTCTCTTTTCAGGTCCACTTTGTGCATGGTCAGGCACTGTGTATTTATAGTTATATTTATGAGGTTAATCACATGAGATTTTACCACTGAGGAAGGGCATAGGCCAAAATGCATTTGGTTCTATACATGTGGTGAAAATTGTATGATAATACCTGTATATTTGGAAACTGTTCATTTTAATATACAATGGTATGGTACTAATGTTCAACCACACTGTTACTGTTTTTACTGTTCTATTATTTTTTATTTGATTAAACTTTTATACTGGTTCCTTATTGAATTGTACTACATTTGGGCAATAATCCATTCGGTTTTTCTGTCTCAGACTTTAGTAACTCTTCTTTTGTTGGGTCGTGTTTAGAGATGGGCACGAACTGGGGAAAAACAAACCACGGGGTTCGTGATTCAGCATTTCAGTTCGTGCCCATCTCTAGTTGTTGTTTTTTTCCCCTTTCTCTTTCTCCTATCCCTGTGCATTGAACCTGGAACCTTCCGCATGCAAAGCAGTGCCCCAGTGGGGCCACAGATCCTTCCTCTCAGCCCAAGGCCTGCTGCTGGTCTTAATGTGTATAAATCTATAGGCCTGAATTCTTTAGAGGCATTATGAAAAGGGCAGTTGTTACATGTTCCAAAGTCCTATTGTTCTCAAGAGGAAAAGGACCACTGATAATTTACTTAGCTTCCAGTTTATTATTGTTGCTATAAAGGCTTCAAAAATTAAATTAAAAAAAAACCTTGGGAACAAATTATGAGAGAAGTAGTGTAGGCTAGTGTTATTTTGTACATGTAAAATATTATAGCACAAGTTAATTACACCTTCAGATTTATTGGTGAGAAAGATCACAAGCTGTTCCTACACACCCATCTACTGGACTCTGAATTCAGCCTTTCTAATTTTTTTCCCACAGTTCCTCTACTATTAAGTTTGCTTGGTGAGGTTCATTGTATAGTACATCAGTTAAGCTGTCCAAAAGAGGGCAATTGGGCAGTGACAAGACACGCTCATGTGTAATGTGAAAGAAATGAATGTGGTGATGCATGAAGTGTAATCTGTGCAGCAACACATCAGAGACACCAGTAGGTAATTCAACATTCATGGCATTGATTGATAGGTTTCACGGTGTAGTATAACTGTTGGTTCCTACAACATTAGGAAGGAGCATATTTAAAGAGGGGGTACCCATTTAAGCACTAGACACTGGACAAACATAAACAAATGTTTCAGTCAGTGGGTGGCTAGCAGCATAAAGAGGAAATAATGATTTACACTCCCCTGTCTTCATTTCACTTATTAGTGTTGAGCCTCTATGTGGAGAGGAAAATAAAATAAGGTAACTTGAGAATTCAGACAGGTCAAAATGCAACACATTTTTTTTTAGCAGAGAGATTTGATGCCTTAAAACTGATGTCATTATGAGGTTTAAATCAACTTTCTGCTTGCTTGAACATGGTCACCCTGGTATGGAGGTACAAGGACAAAAAAAGGTTGAGCTCGTCCAGTTGTCTTTGAGCCAGTGAATACCTGGGGTTGTGAAATCGAGTTCCATGCACAGCAATCTGTCAACTGTCCTCACAACATACATTTTTTAAGCTGGTGCCTGCATTTTCTTTTATAATGAAGAAGATACTTCTCTTAGGAGAAAGAAATACAGTGAAGAGTCTGAGAGTGCCAGTTTGTAATAATAATTGGCAATGAATGCTTTATATAATAGGCACACTTTTCATAACTGGCAACTGTTATGAAGTACATTATGAAGTTAAAACAGTTACTGACTGGAAGTATACATGTATTTTAAAAAGGCATCCTATTAAAGCAATTGCCTCATATTTTAGGTGCCAAGTGATATTGTTAACTCTGACAAAGACAACCACAGTTTACAGTGCCTTTTTGTCTCTTAGTTTTAGAATGTACACATTGAAACATTTTACCCCAATTTTAAATAATGCTTGCCTATTCTCTTGTGCAAAAAATAACACAGCCTATTTTATAATACTCTGTGTAATCTTGCTTGCTTCTCCATTCAAACATGTTGATAATCTAGACTTTGTACATTGTGGAAGGGATAAAACAAGGGACATTTTAAAAGCAGACAAAACACTAGAGTTAAGTATCCAGAAACAAGCTACAAAATTTAGACCGGGGAGAAAATTTAATATTTGTGGTAAGTAATAAAAAGATGATGTCCTGATCCCAGGGTGACCAGAACTTGCTATCAAGCAGACATTGTTAAGATTGGCATATTTATTGCACTTCTTTCTGTGTTTGCAAAAAGAAGAGAGCTATCAGTTCACACTTGCCAAATAGTTGGCGCAAACACTAATAATTATGAGCACAATTTTAGAAGCCAGAATTTTTTTAAAAATCTATTAAAGGGAAAAGTACATGACTTTAAAGTTTTAGTGGTTTGGGAATGATTGTATGATTATTCCTGCCATTGAAACTCTGCCATTAGCTAAGGATCACTATGTTTCATAACCTTTTAAGAATATTAGTGAGAAACTAACTTTTTGCAGTTTTCTTAGTTATCAGATAAAACCGTAATTGGAGCTTTTTTTAAAAAAAATCAAGCTTATTTGCTAAAAAAAAGTGCACAATAGAAATAATTCTTGAGACATAGATGTCACTTGCGTTCCTGTGACCTCGTAATTGGATTCTGTTGCCTAATTGCATCTGACCTGTAATCCTAATGCCTATGCTCTGCCCCAGCTGCTATTAAATACAATTTGTCAGTCTTTTATATCAAAATTGTGGGCTTTGTTCCCATTATGTTGTACAGAGACAGCTGTCATGAATGTTAGCAGCCAATTGCTGTTCTGTATGAAGTTCAAACCAACCCTGCTGTAGGTGTTGTGACTTGTTAATTCATCTTTTGTTCTTGATGTAGTGAGGGGCTATTTGCTCTATTTAAAATTCTTTTTGTCTTCCAAATTAGCAGAAATCAGGCTACAATTTATCATTATCTCATTTTTTAAAAAGTACAGTGATGCATCTGGAGAGCACATAATAGCTAATAAAGAATAATAATTGCAGAAGTCTTCTGTTCATGTTGGTTTGTTCCCAAATTAAAAATGGTGTTGACTTGTGATCTAGTATCAGTATGTTATCATCAACAGACAAGTCCATTCAATATTGTTTCTACTGAATAAACAGTGGTGAAAGGGTCAGTCATATTCACAGGTAATTGTTAGTGTGGAGACAGTCCTGTCAAGTGTGTTAGCTAAAAATACATCCCACACTGTCACTTTGCAAGGTGTTTGAAAATAATAGCTTGGTTGCAGCTAAACAGGACACCAGATTGTATAGTGACCTTTCTCTTTGTTTAAATGTCTTCAGCGGTTTAATTTCAGGGGACATGTAATAATTGAATATATCTAATAACTATATGCTCATATGGGACAAAATCCATCAAAATATAATTGGCATTTCCTTTTTTTTTCTTATAAAGGAAGAAACAGTTTTATAGCAAATAGCTATATTTTAAGGCAATCTGATCACTTAATGTATAAATTGAAACTTCTTTTAGAATATATACTAATTGCAGACACTCTGAGCATTTTTGCATTTTTTTAAAGTCAGCCCACTAGCAAAGACCAACTGTTTTTGTTAATGCTACTCTCAGAAAGGCGGGGAAGGTTATTGGTCTGTCGTGCAATAATTTACTCCTCTTTGATATGCAAACGATCCACGGTGAATATAAAAAAAATCCTATCAGACTCATTTCACAGTTCTTAACCACTTAGATTCTCTGGAGTCTATCGCCTCATTAGACCAGTGCTCTCCAAAGCTAGCATAATTAAAATCTTTAACAGTTTAGCAAAGTAAAGATGTTTGGCTGATCACGTTGAGATGATTATCTACCCATTGTATTCTAAATGACAAAAATAAATTAAATTTAGACCTTGGCATTTTTTATTATGTGTTTCAAATGAATATAATGCATACTGCCTTTATTTTAATGCCTTAAGGTTTGGTAAGACATGTCTGTCTCAGACATGGATCTCCATTCTGAAAATGGCAGATTTTTCTCCCCTGGGATAATGGAATACAATAGCTTGAAACAAAGTGGTTGGATCCATTGGCCCCTGCATTTCCAGGTCTCCCAAATGTGCTTGATTTAAAAAAAAAATTTCTGATTTTTTTTGTAGCTGTAATACCCATTCTAGCTTTCAATAATATAATAATATGGGTATGATGAAGTGGGCTGTAGTCCACAGTTGCTGGTCCTAGAATAAAAACAGGTTAGTCTTTAAGACGCTAAAAGATTCCTACATGTACTTGGATTTTAGTTTGCGAAACTGTTAAAATATGATACCAAATTAACACGGAAGCTTGTCAAAATGTGTCATCAGTGATTGGCCATTTTGAGCTGCCAGTAATACTATACTTCCTGTTTGGAAGTTTGGCCAGCTAAGCTGAGAACTTGAACGTCTCTTAAAACTTGACTATCAAATCTTGTTAGACAGCATTTTTTTTTTAAAAAAAGATTATTTTATGTTTTCATTTTACTTCGAATGGCTCATTAACACTGATCAAGAAATGACAGTAATAATAATAGTGTTACTTGTATAGAAACTTGCAGTTTTTTTCACTAGACACATCCATCAATTAAGCAAGCAGTGCTAGAAACCAAAATTAATGAGAAAGATAGGTGTGTTAATGAAATAATCATAGTATAATCAATTTGACTGTTAAAATTCTAAAAGCATTTCATGAAGACAATGTGAATTCATAATTTATGTCTAAAAGTGATTAATAAAAACTGTATTTAATAACAAAGCTATTTGTCATCATTTACAACTTAAGCACAAAATTAGTCATATTGTGGTTCATGTTGTCATAATAACAGATGAATAAATTTATTTTGAAGACCTTTGCCTCTATAGAGAGGTTAAAATTCATTCACCTTTTATCAGAAAAAGAAATGCTATTTATTTAGGTTTGCTTGCTTTCAAAATGCAGCTAGAAACCATTTTGCAATATGAATTTTACAAGGAACAAGTGAAATTTCCTGTTCCATGAGGGTTGAAATGGGTTGTGTTAACTTTTTGTCCCAACTTAGTGTCTCTCCCTACTCTTAAGTCATGTGGTATAAAATTGTTATCTGGGAAACCAAACAAGGTAACATAAAACATGAAGTGTATGTATGTATGTATGCATGTATGTCATTTATATTCCCCTTTTCTCACTGAGACTAAAGGTGGATTACATAGTGTGGGATTAGTACAATCTGTGGCAAGGACAAGGGCAGGCATCTCCATACAGTGTCAAGAACATTTCCATAAACAATGTCATAGGGTAAATGAATACAAGTTTACAAAGACAGCATCAGCAAGGATCCAATACAGGGTTGAAGAATTGCTGAAACAGAACATAATTAATTCTAGGAATTACATTAAACACAAATACAAAACAAATATTAAGGCCTAGATAGTATTGGTGATAAGCAAGTTTTTGAGGAGATACAAGATATGTCATCTTAAATTAGATCAGTGATTCTCATCATCCAACACTGTTATGATGCTTACTTTCTCTTGGGTAGATTTTACCTTTAATCTTTCCCTTACACCCTCTGGGTAGATTGCTGCCACCAGGAATTTTATATTCCAAGATATTTTATTTAAGTTTTCCCTTTAGTAACGTGCCTAAGTGTCAGGCTCCTTCGTGGTTCTATGTGGCCCTGAGGATAGGAATGGGATATAGCAATGACAGCTACTCTGGGATATAACAGAAACAAAATAAACTTTAATTTTTTTCAAGAAGTGTATCGGTTTCATAAAAGTAGTTCTCAGTTCTTAAAGTTACTTCATTTAAACTCAGGCTTCACACACAGCTTGCCTGCTTTCTCTTGACTGAATATTTTTCACAGAAATGCTTAAACCTGCTCAGGCAGCACACAGCTAGCCTGTCTTTTCCTGACTGAATGTTCTTTCACAAACATACTCAGTTCAGGTTTCCACACAGGTTATATTTCTCTCAATAATACTTAACATGCTCAGGCAGCACACAGCTAGCCTGCTCTCTTCTGACTGAAACTTTTTTTCCTACTCTGTCTCAACTGCATTCACTCCGCTCATTCTCTCAGTCATCAACCAATCATATCACTCACTCATCCCTCTCTTTCACCCCCACTCTTCATCTCCCACCAAGCATTTAAAGACACATGCACCCATTTACTTAAAATCATTACAAACATTGTCTTAGAAATTTTTGAGAGCCTGAGATACTATAACTAGACTTAATGATAATGAATATAGCAGGTATTCTCCAGGAGTACTTTTTAGCATAAGCAGCTGTCCTGGAGTATCCTCAGTCCGTATTGTCTTTCTTTGTGATGCTTCTTAGGACAGATCTGTTTGCTGTCTAAGAATATAACAGCTGGAGTATTCAATGAGCAGAAGGGGCCATAACATTTATCATATGCTTGGTGTATATTCCCAGATTCCCTCACTATTGCTCTGGTGAGAAAACTTGCCCAGCGCTCAAACTATTAAGTAATATTTTTGGCTAAATCTAGTCAATATATACATGTCATCTTCAAACATGGAACAGAGGTGAAATTGAACTCAGTGAACATATCAGTCCTGCAGTAACAACAAATGTGAAAATACGCTTTTGGGTTTTCCTTCATTCCTCTAATCCCTTAATATTTTTTGATTTCATGAGTTTTAAACTGTAGCATACTACCTTTAATTAGGAGTCCTGAAAAGTCACAGCATAGTTAGCAAATGTTCCTAGAATGTATCAGGCTAAACATTAAGCAACCTGGGGAGGGGGGGAGGAGAGATGTGGGTATATTGTTCATTAGTTTTGGATCCAGTCCAAAATTTCCTCTTGCACTAGAGCTTTTGTTCAAATGAAAACACAAGAAAAAGATTGGTATCCACTTGCACTAAGCCAAATGTATTGCACCCCCACAATATTGCGGACACAAGACATGGCACAATCAGTTTCTGGACAGTGTAATAAATACAGAGGGAAATATTATGTGTTGCAAAAGATCCTGCGTAAGCAGAACTGTAGTACGTGTCCTGGTAATATCTAGGTTAGATTGCTGCAATGCACTGTACATGGGACTACACTTGAAAACTTTCTGGAAGCTACAGTTGGTACAGAATGCTTCAGCTAGAATGTTAACTAGAGTGGGTTGTTTAATCTGCACTGGCTCCCAGCTTGCTTTCCGGTCCAATTCAAGATGCTGAAATTGACCTTTAAAACCCTATATAGCTTAGGGCCTGCATACCTTAAGGACCACCTTCTCCCATATGAACCCACCCGTTCACTGTGCTCATCTTTGGAGATCCTGCTTTAGGTGTCCCTGCCATCTGAGGCTAGACAGGTGGCAACCGGAGAAAGGGCCGTCTCAGTCATGGCACAAAACTTTGGAACTCCCTCTTCAGGGAGATATGTCTGCCCCCCCTCTATTGCGGTCTTCCACCAGCAGGTGAAGACTTTTTGGGTTTTGTTTGGCATATCTCCAATAACTGTTCTTGGCCCTCCTCCCTGTGTTTTGTGTTGTGTGTTCATGTTTTCATTGAATTATTTTTATACTCATTTAAATGTATTATATTTAAACAACATTTTAAAACAATTTAATTTTTTAAAGATGTTTTACTCCTTGCTGCCTTGGGGACCCTATTTGGGTAGAGAGGCAACATATAAATGCTTTAAATAAAATAAATATATAAAACTGTTCTAAGTCTGTTAATGTTTCTCATGGTTTCAAGCCATTATGTCTGGTAACATGAGGACCAGAACCTTACTGTGATTATCAATATTCTGAGTAACTGCGCTGAAGTGCATTGGAGTCTTTATCATATCTATGTATCTTTCCTGCAAGAAAGTATGATTGTCTCTAATGTTAATTGATTGACGTTTATAGTATTGTCATGTTTCAATTTATGTATGTATGTCTGAGAAAGAGATAATATCTACATTAGTATTAATTTGGCTACTTTAAATTTTGAAACAAAACCTCCAGTGCTGTGTTTTGTTTATGGATGTTAGTTTAAACTGATGCTTGAAGTTGGCCAAAGTAGCAGTTAAATTTATTTAATTATCCAATCTAATTTCAGGCATGATCCCAACTGAGCTGCAGCAACTCTGGAAAGAAGTGACAAGTTCTCACACAGCAGAGGAGGCTGCAAGCAACAACCACAACAGTTTGGATCTATCAACAACATGTATCTCTTCCTCAGCATCTTCAAAGACCTCCTTAATAATAAACCCACATGCCTCAACCAATGGACAGCTCCTCACTCCTAAAAGGGAGAGGTGAGTGCTGTATTTATTTATTTATTTAAGACATTTGTATGCTACCTTTTTATCCAAAAACAGGATCCCCAAGGCAGCGAGCATTAAAACATTACAAAATTCAAAACACTGTAAACAATTTAAACTTAAAATAATTTAAGAACATAAGAACATAAGCAAAGCCATGTTGGATCAGGCCAGTGGCCCATCCAGTCCAACATTCTGTCACACACAGTGGCTAGAAATCCAGTGCCATCTAAAGGACTGTCAGTGAGGCCAGGACACCAGAAGCCCTCCCACTGCCTTCCTTCCAGCACCAAGACAACAGAGCACCACCTCCCCACAAAGAGAATACCATCTATCTCCTGTGGCTAATAGCCACTGATGGACCTCTGCTCCATATATTTGTCCAGTCCCCTCTTGAAGCTGGCAATGCTTGTAGCTGCCACCACCTCCTGTGGCAACGAATTCCATGTGTTTATCACCCTTTGTGTAAAGTAGTATTTTCTTCTATCTGTTCTAACCCGACTGCTCAATAATTTCATAGAGTGCCCACGAGTTCTTGTATTGTGAGAAAGGGAGAAAAACACATCTTTCTCTACCTTCTCTAACCCGTGCATTATCTTGTAAACCTCTATCATGTCTCCCCTCAGTCGTCTTTTCTCCAGGCTAAAGAGCCCCAAGCGCCTCAATCTTTCCTCATAGGGAAAGTGTTCCAACCCTTTAATCATTTTAGTTGCCCTTCTCTGTACTTTTTCCAGTGCTATGATATCTTTTTTAAGGTGTGGCGACCAGAACTGTACACAGTACTCCAAATGAGGCCTCACCATCGATTTATACAGAGGCATTATGATACCGGCTGATTTGTTTTCAATCCCTTTCCTAATAACCCCTAGCATAGCATTAGCTTTTTTTATGGCAGTCGCACACTGTGCTGACGTTTTTAGTGAGTTATCTATCATGACTCCAAGATCTCTCTCTTGGTCAGTCTCCGCCAGTTCAGACCCCATCAACTTGTATTTATATTTTGGATTTTTGGTTCCAATGTGCATTACTTTGCACTTGGCTACATTGAACCTCATTTGCCACATGGATGCCCACTCTTCTAGCCTCGACAGATCCCTTTGGAGTGCCTCACAATCCTCTCTGGCTTTCACCACCCTGAACAATTTCGTGTCATCTGCAAATTTAGCCACTTCACTGCTTAATCCCAATTCCAAATCATTAATAAACAAGTTAAAAAGCATTGGACCCAATACCGATCCCTGTGGCACCCCACTGCTCACCACCCTCCACTGTGAGAAGTGCCCGTTTATACTCACTCTCTGTTTCCTATTAATTAGCCAGTTTTCGATCCACAAGAGGACTTGGCCCTTTATCCCATAGCTACTGAGCTTACTTAGGAGCCTTTGATGAGGAACTTTGTCAAAAGCTTTCTGGAAGTCAAGATAAACAATATCTATCGGGTCTCCCTTGTCCACTTGTTTGTTCACTCCCTCAAAGAACTCTAACAGATTGGTGAGACAAGATCTTCCCTTACAGAACCCATGCTGAGTTTTCCTCATCAGCTTTTGGTCATCAATGTGTCCACTAATTTTATTTTTGATAATAGTTTCCACCAACTTACCCGGTATTGACGTCAGGCTGACTGGCCTGTAATTTCCCGGATCTCCCCTGGAACCTTTTTTAAAGATGGGGACAACATTAGCTACCTTCCAGTCCTCAGGAACAGATGCAGAGTTTAATGACAGATTACATATTTTTGTGAGGAGATCTACAAGTTCACACTTGAGTTCTTTCAGAACTCTTGGATGTATGCCATCTGGGCCCGGTGATTTATCAGTTTTTAAATTATCTAGCAGTCGCATAACCTCCTCTCTCGTCACCTCAATGTGACTCAGGTCTTTCAAAACCCCTCCCAAAGTCAGTGCTTCCGGAGTGGGCATGCACTTCTTATCTTCCACAGTGAAGACAGAAGCAAAGAACGCATTCAGCTTCTCGGCCATTTCCCTATCACCCTTTAGTAATCCTTTTACGCCTTGGTCATCCAAGGGCCCCACTGCCTCCCTAGCTGGTTTCCTACTTCTAATATATTTAAAGAATTGTTTATTGTTTTTCTTTATGTTCTTTGCAATATGCTCCTCATATTCCCTTTTTGCCTGTCTGATCACAGACTTGCACTTTTTTTGCCACAGCTTATGCTCCTTTTTATCAACCTCACTCCGACTAGTTTTCCACTGCCTAAAAGAATCCTTTTTACCTTTTACAGCTTCTATTACATTGCTTGTTAACCATGCTGGCCTTTTCCTAAACCTATTTGTGCCTTTCCTAACCAGCGGTATATATTTAATTTGAGCTTCCAGGATTGTAGTTTTAAATAGTCTCCAAGATTCCCCAAGTGTTTTGACCTTTTTTACTTTCCCTTTCAGTTTCTTCTTCACGTACCCCCTCATCTCAGAAAAGTTACCCCTTTTGAAGTTAAACATGGCTGTGTTGGTCTTATTAGGCAATTTCCTATTTATACATATGTTGTACTCAATAACATTATGGTCACTGTTCCCAAGTGGTGCAATCACATTTACATCTCTCACCAGGTCTTCAGCATTACTGAGGACCAAATCCAGGATCACCTCTCCCCTAGTAGGTTCTGTAACCATCTGTTCCATAGCACAGTCATTGAGACAGTCTAGAAACTCACTTTCTCTCCCCCGATTCGAACACCCATTGGCCCAGTCAATGTGTGGGTAGTTAAAATCACCCATTACAACACAGTTTTTTTGTTTAGCAGTTTTGTTTGTTTAAATTTGTCTCTGAGTGGTGGTTGCATGAAGGCACCCTTGCTTATTTTGGTGAGATCCTAGTTTTTCTGGTGTTAAACAGTGGGAATGACCAAGGGAGAAAATGAGTGCAGTGGTGATTGTTACATGAGTGTGTTTGTGATGCTTTAATTCTTGGGGCTTTGAATATTCTGAGACATAAAACATCACTATTGATATCCTCAAGATAATAAGGAATGCTGGCTGATTTTAAAAAATTACTAACATCTATTACTATGTTTTTGATTTTAGCTAATTTGTTTTTGTTCACATAAACTGATCTGATTCATGCACACAAATATTTTATAATCTGTGTTCTTGGATTAACAGTGCCTTCCTAAGCACTAAACCAGTCTTAAATACATTGAGTTAAATGCCTGTGATTATGATGGGGACTCCTACAGTGTCGGTGATTTGCTCTTATGTGAGCACGTATCCAGCTGTGCAGACCTCCAACTTCCTTCTATCAGCACCTCCACTCTCTTGATGTGGTCCCAAATGCCATCCCAAATAGTGGATCCCCTAGGAAAAGCAAGAGGGGGATTTCAGTGGTATCCAAGCTAATGTATAAACCAGACCTTTCACCTTTATTGTGTCATTGCATAAATTTTATGTAATCCTGACACACACACCCTCCCAACATTCTGTAAGCTCTCTATGTCACCATCTTTACCTGACAAGCCATTTCTTCAAATATATAGTTTGTGCTTTGGGTGAATGAAATATTTTCCTTTTTATTTGTTCCTGTGTATGTTTCTCAAAAGTAATGGTGAGCACAAAGTTATTACGAAAGAATGCATTTTTGCTGTTGTAATGCAGTGTGTGTGTATGGGAGGGGAGCAGAGGGAAGCCGCTTCAGGTTCAGGTTTTCGGAAATCACTTCGGTATGCTTCAAAATGATTCGGAGCATACCGAAGAGAGATTCCCACCTCCCCTCTGAGCCCTGCTTCCCCCAACCCCACTTACCTTGAAAGCCGGAGCAGGTCTTCTGCCGCGGCCAGCAGGGCAGCAGGGAAGGCTGCCGCCACTGCCCACACGGCTGCTTTGGCCTCTGTGGCGGCCGGCGGCAGTGAACGCTGGTGCTGCCTGAACCATCACAGAGGCAAAGCAGCCGCTGGCAGGGCAGCAGCGAATGCTGGCGCCACCACAGAAGCCAAAGCAGCAGCTGGCAGGGTGGCAGTGAACGCCGGCGCCATCCACGCCACTGCCAGAAGACTGCCCCAGGTAAGTGGGGTGATCATGGGAGGGCAGGAGGCCGGGCTCCCTTTAAGGCCCCAAAGCTTCCCAAAGCAATCTGAATTGCTTTGGGAAGCTTTGATTTGGTATTTCCGAATCAGGGCCATCATACTGGCCCCAATTAGTTCGGGTTTTTTTTCTGAACCGGGAACCCAAAGCGCACACCCCTACTTCTAAATATTTCATTTTTTTTCTTTTCTTAAAGCAGTCCTCATGCTATATCGTATATATAATGCTTAAGTTCCTTCAAGTTCCAGAAATGTGTTGTCATGATGCATGGTGTGAGGTGAAGGTCTTTTTTCAGAAAGTGCGACTATAAGAAGCTTTGCTGCTTTGTATAGGGCTCACTCCCCAGCCCTTTGGAATAACAGGCAATAATCTTTCAGAGCAGGTCAATGAAGATACATTTAAGCTTCTGTACTGAGAAGAATCTCTTTGAAACCATAAAGGCTAAAAAATGGAAATGGAATTAATTTACTTATTATTTCACATGCTAATAATGGCATTTTTTTTCCTGGCCATAGTGTTTCCTAGTCAAGTGATTTGAAAGAATGTTGGTAAGACAAGTACATAAGCACATCTTGTGTCTTTCTTATTGTAAGAAAACAAAGCTGTCATGTATAGATGTAAAATACATAAGAATGTTCTTAAAAATTGAGACATTATCATATATAGTGTCTGTTACTTATGCTGGGAGGACTTGGTCTTGGTTTTTGTTGGTGTACATTTGTGCATGTCTGTCAAATGAAATATGTTTGTTGTAGCATTAGAAGACAGGGTTTCTGTGGAGGATGAGATATACTGAAAACTACCATGGCTTCTTCCAAGATACAGCAGAAAGACTGAATTTATGATTTTGTCTCTCTCTGTGTGTGTTATGCTTGTAGGCCTTCCTTTTACAGGCATCTCTATTCCACATCGGGCTGTTTTGCTTGTAATATTTTATATTAATATATTTATATTTTAAATCCATTTAGTCAAAGAGCAAGTTTGGTGTAGTTGTTAGAGTGTTGTCTAGGATTTGAGAGACCTGGGTTGAAATTGGCACTCTGCCATGAAAGCTTGCTGGGTGACACTGGGCCAGTCACACACTCTCAACCTTACCTACCTCATATGGTTGTTCTGCAGATAAAATTGGGAAGGGAGAAACATCCTTGTATAAATTCCTTGGATAAAGGACGAGATAAAAAATGTACTCAGTAGTCTGTTTGTTCTAACATTGCACACTGTCACCATCTTCTGTTTCTTTCTTGGGAAGCAGAATTCTACATATTCACCAAAGGGGTATTTTTTGATTAGGATAGGATAGGATAGGATAGGATAGGATAGGATAGGATAGGATAGGATAGGATAGGATAGGATAGAAACTTAGACTTTTCTAAGTTAGACTTTTCTTTATAAAAGCTCAGGGTAACATCTATGAGATCTCCCCTACACATTCAAGCGATGCCCACATTCTCATAGAACCTCACTCCCTAAAACAAATGTGACTGAGATAGTGGCTGTTGCCGTATCACCTTCATTAGAAGGGGTTTATGTGTTCTAGAGGAACTTTCTAGTTGTTGTGTATTTAACAGATAGCTGTATTTTAAGACGTAAATTGGTTTCTTACTGATCAGTGTGATATTCGTCTTCCTCCAGAGCATGTATAGAAAAATTTTATTGAGATACTGGATTGTTTAGCTTTTAAAAAAAGTTGTCCTAGTGTCTCTATGATGTACTTTTATTAGCTCATGCTAATGATGTTAGATTACCTAGGCTGTTAAAATTACAGATAAATCTGCTACAGCCCAGTGGCACCCAGATCATAAAGAATGAGAAGAGTAGCTCAGCTTCTTTTCCATTCTCTTTAGCTATTCCTCTTTTTGCTGTCATTCTGGTGAAGGTGTTTGACAGTGGTTCTCTGTAACAGCCACTTCCAGGATGGATTGTAGCTTGAGTGATTTTTTCAATGTACTCTTAGAAAAATGCACCACCAGGCACTGTTAGCTGAGCAGCAGGGAAGGTATGATAGAAGCCGGATTGACTATCCCCTTCTCCCTTTTGTTCATAATCTAGCCTGTTTGCTAGAGGGCCAACATGAGTAGATGTCCATATTGTAAAGTAATTGGATTGTGGACACTTGCATGGATACAAGTCTATCATTGTACCAAGGATGGAGGGATTTCTTATGATTCCCTCCATGCCACTTCCCACGGTGTTCTAAAGGGTTCTTTTGACTCTTGGAAGTGGCTTTTCAGGGTTTCCAGTAGGAAAGTGGAAGAACGGAAGCCATGTTGTGATGCTGGTTCGTTGGATCCAAGCCAGTGTTTTATGGATCGAAGAGAAGGCTGATTTGTGTGGTATTCCTCGTTAGAATAGGAGCTTGGCCTAGTGACTATCTCAGTTGATCTGTGTAAGTTTCCAATGATGGTAGTGGAATTTGTGATAACACAAAATTGCAGTGCAAGCTTATTTTCAGGGATTCAGAAGACCTATAGATGTTCAGTTTAGAACCTCATAGACATGCTTTTATTCACTTGAAAACAGGAACTTCTTATGTGACTTGTAAAGCAAAGTTAAAATACTGCTTCTTGAATTATTCCTTTAAAAATCTCTATATAGTAAATGTTAGTCCTTTGCAGTTTTTGATGCACTTCAGTGTGGCAGATTTTAAAAAAAGAATGTGCTTAGGAAGAAAACTCTGACACTATTCTCTCTTATATTGGACTGAAACAGAAAATGCAGCTTAGCCTCTCATGAAACTAATAAATATACACTATCTTTTATGATACTGCCATTATAGTATAGCTAGAATGATGCTTAGAATTCCTCTTCAAATCCATCAAAATATAAAAGGTAGATGCCTCAGAGTGAAGAGGGCATTTGCTGTGGGTTCCTTCTCTTTGGTGTATTTGAAGTTGGCACCATCCATTTGCAGCCGAGTGCGATTGAATTACCTCTTTGTCCATAAGAAACACAGGAGAGTAATGCATAGAAGAATGCTGACGGAGGCACTTAAGGTTTCTGTTTGCTGTCTTGTCAGGCAATGTGGTGCCTGCTTAGATGTCATATGACACATAAAACTCTACTTGTTTAGATGCTTTTCACTCGCTTTCTGTACTGGATAGAAGAGTATTTGCCTAAGATCCTGAGCATTCAGAACAGCACATGAGAAGTACAAAGGAAAAAGATCTGTATATTTGAGGTAGGAGAAACAATTCCACAGGGCAGCAAGCTGTTTTGATTTGGGGCACTTTTAAGGTCCTGTTTGGAATAAAAAAACAAAACTTTCCTAAAATATAAATTAGGTTAGCGTTATATGCATTTTATGTATGAACCTGTGGGTGCAGGTGAGTTGATTCTTTCTATCCATCTTTATGTGTTGCCACAAAAGCAGGAACCTACCCTGTAATGAGAAGTAGATTTTTTGGCTCCTGTAATCTCCAACCAGTTGAACTTTGGGGTAGAAGGAATTTCTTCCTGACTTTCATGTTTTACAGAACAGAATACAGGGAATCTTTCCCCGAGCCCTTTAGTGCATAGCATTAGTGTTCTCCGATTCCCAAATCTTCCTGTCTACCTCTGACGTGAGAGCCTTTCTGTCTGATCATAGCACTGCTGGCTGAAGCATGCTCAGTTCTAAAGCTGTGTCTACAGCTAAAAGTAGTGCAGTCAGCAATCTGAAATTAAGGTACTGAGAGTGGGCCGGAAACAACAGCTGGAAGAAGATGATGGGGAATGTTGTCAGGGTGCAGCAGATGGACAACAGCTGGCTTCTAAAGTTAGCAATGGTAAAGTTACTCCTTGGATGCAATATTCACCCAGTGCTTCTGAACCTATTGTGCAAAACAGTGTATTTTCCTTGCTGGCACTTGATCCCCAAAGCAGATTGCAAGCTAGCAGGAGTCTGGGTCCATCAGCTTCCCACCTCTATAAAAGGTTGAGCTGGATTCCAGCAGTAGCCATGGGCAAAACAAGATGCTGCTAGATACCAGTCTACTGCATTCTGCTTGCCTGATATATTGCCATAGTTGTTAATAATGATAACATTTGATTTATATATCACCCTTCAGGACAACTTAACACCCACTCAGAGTGATTTACAATATATGTTATTACCCCCACAACAATAATCACCCTGTGAGGTGGATGGGGCTGAGAGAGGTCCTAGAAGCTGTGACTGACCCAAGTCACCCAGCTGGCTTCAAGTGGAGAAGTGGGGAATCAAACCTGGTTCTCCAGGTTAGAGTCCTATGCTCTTATCCACTACACCAAACTGGCTCTATTGAAACAATAGAATGTTATAATGAAGCTAAAAGCTAGATTCAACTCTGTCATCCAGGTGAGGTGGGGTAAGAGGATGAGTAGCACCTTGAATTGGGCCCAGAAGCAAATTGGGAGCCAGTGCAGGTGCAATAATACCGGAGTGATATGGGCTCTCTATGACTGACTGCAGTCAACGCTCTGGACACAGAAATTTGTACCAACTGTAGCTTCCAACATTCTTTAGGGGCAGTCCCACATAGAGCTATGGCAATAATCTCATCTAGATGTCGACTGCACATGCATCCCAGTGGCAAGTTCACTTTTTCCCAGTAGGGGCCTCAGGTGGATTACCATCTGAAGCTGGGGAAAGGTGACCCTAGCCACTGTTGCCACTTTTTTGTCCAACAGGAGACCTGGGTCATTGTACATGATGCAGTACAATAACCTCACCAAAGAAGATGGGTCCCTTCCTGAGGAGCATGCAGTCTAAATATTGCCAGTGAGAATCAACAAAGCTGGGGGGGGGGGGCAGGTTAAGGAAGAAATACAGGCTTGTGAATTTTATCTTGTCTGAGTCTGTTTGGGAAATAAGCTTTAAAATCCAACAACTTGGATGACAGCAGTCTTGGAGCTTTTAGCAAAGATTCAAACTCTGTTTCAATGGCAATAGGCCACAATGTCAGTGTAGGGGAACTCATGAGTAGACATGGGCACGAACAGGAAAAAAAAGAACATGGTGTTCATTGTTCGTTGCCATCCACGAACAATGAACATTGACGAACATGATCCTGTTCACGAACATGTGCGTTGTTCGTGGGGGCCAGCAGGCTCTCCTCCAGCCATTAAGATCCCTACCGCACCACTCCCAGAAACCCTACCTGAGCACGCAACAAGAAATGTACCAATAATAGCTTGGCCCCAGAGCCTGGCAGCAGCCCTGGAACCTGAAGGGGTAGATCCCTATCCCACCGCACACAAAGAAAATTCAGGCTCCAATGCACTCACCCTGTCTCTCTAACAGCAGCTGTCTCTCCCTGAAAGCCAGGGCTGGGAGCCTCCCTTCCCCCTGGTCTTTTCCTCTTGTAACAAATTTGGAGCTCCAGTCTACACTTGGAAGGAAGACCTGCCTATCAAGTTAAATTGGGCTTAGATTGGGATTTCCAGGGCAACAGCAGGAGTTCAGACAGAGTTCAGACAATCCCTGCCTAAGTTGCCAAGGGAATTGATTGCAGGTGCCAGACTGTCTGGCTTGATGAACAGCAATGAACAGCAACAAACAAGGCTTGCAATGACTACCTATTCGTTTAGAATGGGGCCGTTCTTGGGTTTTTTTAGTTCGTATTGCTGTTCATGCCCATCTCTACTCATGAGCTAGGTCTTTGGATACCAAGAACTGTGCGGTTTCTTTCCCCAAGGATAAAAGGATGTTTTGGGAAGAATCTAATAGGACATGATCTGAAGTAGCGTAGTGATTAGAGTCTCACTGAGTGACCTCAGACCAGTCATTCTCTTTTAGCCTAGCATGTCTCACAGTGTTGTTGCTGAGGTAAAATATAGGAGGAGAGAAGAACATACACCCCCTGGACGTGTTTTATGGAAAGACAGGACAGAAATCTAATAGATAGTATAGTGCTGAGGTGTAGCTTTGTATCTCCTTGGCATTTTGGTCCTGCATAAGAGGCAGTTAAACTACCCAGTTGAGATTGGGCCTGCTCATGACTTCATCTGTCCCAGTTAGTTTGAGGCAATAAGAGAAAATGTAATGGAGGCTTAGGTGTGCAAATATACCAGCAGAGGCTCAGAGCCGGTAATGTTGGCTGGATGTAAGAAAGCTACCAGAGAAGCTGAAAAAGATGACATCGATACTCAGTTGAAAGAACACTGGCTGTCATTTATTGTATCTGCTCTTTGGATTCTTTGATTACTGAGTTGCTGCTAGATGTTGAAAGTAGCAAGTGAAGCCAACTGTAGAGCTAGGGTTTTTTTCAGTGTAGTATTGATTGACAAGTATATGAATTCCAATTTGAGCTCCAGCTACCAAGCTTCATTTTTCACATTGAACCTAAATTATTGTGATGTTTAGTGTAATAGGACTGTACCTCGAGATCTTAGGGAAGTTAAATCTTCTTTGTAACTTAACTGCTGCTTATTAAACAGTGTGCGATATTTGCTTTGTATATGTTTGACAAGTTTTTCTGTAGCTTCAAATAATATTTTTCACTAATGCAAGAAGCAAAAAAAGGACCAATATCAAATATAATGGATTCTAAGAAGGGTTTGTGTGTACGTGTGTGCGTGTGCACACGTGCACACATGCATGTGCACATGTGTGCTATGGGGGGGTTGATTTGCAAATAATCATGTTTAGGGCATTACAGAGCTGATTGTTTTGAGTTTGTGTAGGGGAGATAAAGAGTTGAAAGCTTTTATGTGGGATTGGTTAAATGTCACACTGCTGTCAATAACATCATCTGGCATGTGTTGTTAGCACAATGACTAAATGTCTTTATAGTTTTAAAGGGATCCCTCTGTGGATTTCTTTATTCTGCATGTCGTGTAATCTTGGAACTGGACTACTAGAAAGGGATGCTCAAAATTTTGGTGGTTTGGAATGAAGTGTTGATGGGAATATATGGTCATGTGTGCACTAAGAAGATTTTGGATACCACTTCCTACACATTTAGCACCCAGATCAATGATTTGCTTTGACATTAAATAATATTTGTTTACTGATAGTAAGTGGTGTCCGAAAGTGCAGGATGCACACTCTGTTTAATAATATTTTTCACTTTCCCTTCTCTCTCTTCCTCTGTCTGGCCATATCTGTCCTACAAGTTAGTTCGCTTCTGTCTAGTGCATTTTGATTTTCTTTGTGTCTGATTGTTGTTTTACTCCTCCTACGCCTATATCAGAAGTGTATTCAGTGTCCATATAAACTGGGATATTCTGGGACAGGCAGGATCTTCTTGATGGGGCAAACGGATTTAAGGATGTAGTTTCATTCCAATCAACTTCAAAGATCCTTGCTCTTTAACAAGGCTTGTATATGACTGTATTTGATAGGTGCTTGCTATATTATAAGAGAAAGAGCAAGATTCGGATCCAGTAGCACCTTAAAGACCAACTAGATGGAAATCTAGTTAATCTTCAAGGTGCTACTGGACCAAAACTTTGCAGACCAACACAGCTACCCACCTGAAACTGCTTATAAGTAAGCATCTTTAGCATAATCTTTTAACATGGAGACTATTGTGATTTACCATCAAACCTGCAAAATTGCCCAGAGTTGACAAAAGTGTGTGTGTGTGTGTGTGTGTGTGTGTGTGTGTGAGAGAGAGAGAGAGAGAGAGAGAGAGAGAGAGAGACCATGTGTGGAAGCGTCCGTATATGAAGTGGATAATTTTTGTCTTCTCCAAATTCGTGCAGTTTTAAGTACACTGTTTATGCAGGTTAATTCTTGTACATAATATTTTATGTACAGTGCCATTGAAGTTTCATAAGCACCAGACCAGGTCTGTGCATCAAAAAGTTTACACTCAGTTCTTTGCAGGGAGGAGACAGAACAGGTGAGGAGAAGCAAGAGTAACGTGGATTGAATTTGCACAAATGCATGTGTGCTTAGGCTTTGTTTCAGTTGGGGATGAGAAGAAGGCAGGGCAGCCTTCATGGCAAAGTTGGTTTTTCCTGGAGGAATTAGAAGGGAAGGTCTCTCATGTTTTCAGCACAGGTGTTGTGGGTTAAATACCAGGCTGTGTGTCTTAACTGGCCTTAAAGGTGCAACTGTTTTAATGATCTGTGACAGAAAGTGTTACGGAGTTTCCCTGGGAAGCAATATAACTACAGCTAGAAATAATGTGTTAATGCTTGAAGCCCTCCCCCCTTCTTTGCCTTCCAATGTTTTCTGTATCCTCTCTTTTGTTCCGTATTGCACCCGGGTTTTGTAAATAGCAGCGGTGGTGGCGGCAGCTCTGGGGCTTGGTGTACAGCAATCTGTTAAGGAGATAAATAATCTGCTTTGGCATGACACTCCTACTCTCCTCTTTAATTTGTCTTACACAAGGAAAATTATAATTAAATCATTCAGGGTAAACCCTTGAGTACAGAGAGGAGAGAAAAACATACACACTTTGGTAAAGATTGCCAATAGAGACCAACTTCCCTGTTGTGCTGAGTGGAGGCATTTATCAATATTCAACACTATTAAAAGGAGAAAAATTTGTGCAATTTGTGAGGCGGATGCCAAAGCTCAAATTAAGGCTTGTTAAGATCCTTTTCCCAATACGGTCGTGAGCAATTCTGCATTGTTAGCATTCCACTCTGGCAGCATGTTTCCATGCTTGAATTTTGCTCAGACAATTTAATAATGTTTGTTGTGCTGATCATATACATGCGTATAAACTCACTCAATGTAATAAATGTACCTCAGTCAGTTTTGCCCTAAGGGAAACGTTTAGCTATACGTACTTGTATTCACTATGAATAAGCAAAAGTAAGACCATCCACTAGCATGCAAATTTCAGTGTTTGGTTCTCTTGGACAGAAACTCTCCACTGGCTGCAAAATTGTGAATTACACAAAAGCAGTATGGAAGCTCTTCTCTTTTTTTGTAAAAGATTATATAGCCATCCACAAGTTTATTTAGATAAATGACTGATATGAAATCCTGTCTGTAGATTTGTGTATGTAATATGTACTATTCTTAAAAGGTGGACTGGCTACAGTGAAGCCGCAGACTAATTCAAATTTGAAAACTGTAACAGAGCTGATTTAAAGAGTACAGAAATTCAAGTGCAAGAGTTTGGTAGGTAACATGAAAAACAGATGGAAAAGGGGGAGGAGACAAGGCGGTATGCTGGAATATCTGCATCTTCAAGGCTATTAAATGTAAGAAGTTCCTTTCTTTTCTTTTGACCAAGACTTTTGAGGCCAATTGCTTTAATCCTCTCTCTCTCTC
This sequence comes from Eublepharis macularius, assembly GCF_028583425.1. NCBI lineage: Eukaryota > Metazoa > Chordata > Lepidosauria > Squamata > Eublepharidae > Eublepharis > Eublepharis macularius. The sequence goes on from NC_072793.1 coordinate 140,818,792, forward strand.
TCTCTTTTAAATTTCGGAATGTACATCTAGCTTTATGAAGTCTATTCAAAGGGGCTAACAATATTCATAAAGTAAAGTGCAACAGACCCACAATAAAGCCATATTAATGACGCAGATGACAGCCAAAATATTCTCCTCAGTCTTTAGCTAAAGGCACAGTTAGACCAAGTATGTAGAAATATTAAAAGGGGAGAGGACATGGTAAATCCTCTGCAAGCTGTTCCACAGTAACGGGGCTACCAATGATGAAGGAACTGGTCCTCTCATTACCAGTGTCAAACCTACTTGGCCGAACAGCTTCGGCTCTGCCTTTCTGGATAAAAAATCCTGTTCTTCCTTATATGAAGAGTGAATTTGCTATTTATGGCCAAATGATGACTCACATCAGTAGTGCGAGGGCAAGGTTGCCCCATCCAATGGTTACAAAGTTTTGTGCGTAAGAGAAAGAAGCCCACATAGCTTTAGCAGTTCTACAGTCTGCCTAACAATATCAGAATAGGCTGCGAGTTGAGTTTGAAAGTGACTCTGTGGGAAATAGTCCCCCTTGCAGAAGAGAGGGCTTCTTCAAGATCCTCGATATCAAGTAAAATATCGAATGGCTCCAATTCTAATCAAAGGGTTCCAATTACAGTTCCAGCTGAACATTTGCAGGCCCCAGACCAAAGGAGGCCTTGAAAGTAATAGGTTCTTCAGAATATATCCATCCAGACCTAATATACTGGGATGGATGACATGAAAAGTTCTGATGAGAAGTCTTCAGAGTTGGATCTAAAAACCCCAAAAGCAGTATCTTAGTATGCATTTTATTGTGTCAGCTCTTACCCTCCATAAGCCAGCTTTCATGGTTTTTGAGTGAATAGGTGTTGACTACAGTTTATTGGATTTCCAGGCTATGTCTTGAAATTCATGCATTGTTACAGAATACGACAGGTTGACTTTAGCTTTGCTTTGCACTCACTCTAATGCAGTTGCTTAATAACTCCTTGAACTGTAGTTTTCTGTAATTGTTTTCTGCGGTCCCTAATTTTTGTGGAAATATGCCAAAGTACATAAAATCACCTGGAACTCTGACTGTTGAGAAAGTAGAAAGCTCTTTTTCTTCCTTCCAGCATTTGCCAGATTGGTGCCATATGCAAAAGGAATAAGGCCTCTCGATTTGGAAATGGACATCTTGGAGAGCTTTAGTATAGAATTTTTATTGTGGAACTGCTCAGTAGACTGACTAGTATCAGATGACCTGAACAGCAAATAAAAAACATATTGGTGAAGCCATTGGGTTGGATATGTGTTGATTAAACAGTCTGTTTCTGTTGCCCTTATCTGTGCATAACCTGTAAATGTACCCTCCTTTCCAGAACTCGTTTATTAAATGTGCATATTGATCAAGCACAGAATAATACAGTAATAGGTGGCTTTTGTGAGATGCCTGCCATATGCTCACTGCTGTTCATTCTTGCTCCTGTGCCCAACGGGCAGATTATGGTTGTGTGAGCCTGTTTTCACAGAGATCACAAAACAAAAACTTGGTGTCCCATGCTTCCCCAGCAGTTGCTCAATATGGGCTTCACCCAGCTGTTTTTGTTGCCCCAGCTTCTTTTCTCCCAGATCATGGGGCCTCTAGTATCCCATTTTGTAAGAGTAGTTTACCTTGTGTTCAACAAACTACAGCAATCCTAAGGCTTCTTCTACAAGATGGTGAATGTGTGAAAAGTGTTTAGTGAGGTTCAGCCTAGGGTTTTGCAAAATGTCTATTACCACCTGGTCACAGTCTTGCTGCTTTTTGATAGTTAATACAATGTGGCCTGCTGTACTCATTTTATATGGCCTCTTGTTCAACCCTGTGGAACTCAGCTGTCATTGTATAAAATGCTTTTTTAGCTATTGCTATGATGTGATAAATCTCCTTTTCATTAACACTGAAGAAATTTCTGTTGTTACTTGCCAGTTGTTCCCTTGTTCTGAGTTGGAACGTTGTTTTGAGTTGTGTGTCATCCTGTATCCTTAGGTCATTTAGTGTTTTTTGAGAAATACAGAATTTTTAAAAATCAGATACTGTTTTATTTTACAATCTCTCTCACCACTCTACCTTGTAGCATGACAATTGTATCTCTGAAGAACTCTAGTGAATTAGTTACGCATGGCCTCTTCCACATTGGTCCATGTTGAAGATTATCTCAATATTAAATCCTGCAAAACTGTTCCATTTCTTCCCCACCACACACCTCCCCACACCCATTTCTTCCTCAGGTGATGTTAAGCTGACTCGTCTGTAATTGCTTGATATATCACACGGTCATTCTTTGGAGAAGGGCTTTTAAGTTTGTCACTTTCTGATTCTCAGCGATTTGACCTGACACTTGAGAACTTCTGAATTGAAATGGTTCGCTGATTTCAGGTCAGCAGGAATAATGATCAGTTATGCACTTTTGTAGCATTAAAGTAATATGTCCAAAGGTCCTTTGAATAGATTTGGGTGAGTCTTGGCAGACATGGAACAGATTCCACCCACCCACCCCAAATTTTAGCATATGTATTGTTTTATACCTCCATCTGGCCAACAGATACCCGAGTGTTTTGTATATTGCCACCTTTTCCCTGCCACCAGGATACTTACATGTGTCTTTAATACCGCTTCAGAGTGTTTTTGCATACTGGTTGTTGATGATTTTCTGCTAATATGTACGCATAAATGTATTCTGATTCTACAGTCAAAGCTGTAAGCAAGCATTGCAATCAAAATGCTTTGAGTCTAATTAAATCAGGTCCCCTTCTATTACTAAATTTCCTGTTCACAATCTAGCCAAAGTTAAGCACTTTTAAGCTTTATTGATTTCATTTGGGAAAATGTAAGCATATGCTTTACTCTCTTGGTGAAATCAATGTGCTATCAAATGTTTAATTATGGTTGGGCTGTGAACAGGAAATCACACAGTTCTAAAAGTATGGGAATTAATATTTCTCTCATCTTTCCTTGTATGCAGCTCAGGTTTTTTCCCCCCTCATTGACTACATCATAAATATTAACTGTTCCAAAAGAGCAAGGCAGCCAAAAAAACAGACTAACTTCTGAATCTGGATTGAGGATGACTAATAACCATTGGACAAATGTCAGGAAATAGAGGAAGCAGTTTAAGTGATATCCATAAGGCTATTTACTCTTAAGAATAAGTCATTTAGCTTGGTAGAGACTATAATGTATTGCATGTTTTCTATTAGGGTACAATTCTGATCCTAAACCTCCCATTTGGTTTTAATGGAGCATTGTTCACTGTATCCCTAACCCTGAAGGTACTAACTATCAAGCAATAACCATTTATAAACAAGGTAAATATGATCCATTGAGCCAAAGTAATACAGAAATTGGATTTTAGGTTAGAGGTTTTCCCTCTCTGAAATTAAAGGTCACTATTTGTCTTGGGAGTGATACTAGTTTTATAACTATTTTCTTCCCTTCAGTTTATTATACTTTTCATTTCCTTGACCTCTTTTATATCTGAAAATGATACAAAGTTCTTGCTTTGGTTTCATCTGAAAAGTTGTGCTAGTAAGATTTCGCTTTTTTTTTTGTCTTCTCACCCAAATGCTAGTAACGTGTAAGAAACAGTGAACACGCATAAAATAAAGTCTTACTAATTTTCAGGAGGTTTGTTTGTCTGGATCTAGCTCATAATAATACGTTTCACTTATTAGGTGTAAGCCTCCCTCAGTTTAGTTTGCAATGTACAGCTTTCACACACATCACAGTACTTTCTTGAATTGTTATGAACAAAATCGTTTACCTTGGATGGCAACTGAAAGGTACAGTCTCCATTGTCATATTTTATACCGTACAAAATGAGTTTTTACAAAGGCATCTGGAATAAGAAAAGCAAACCATGCATCATAAAGTATATTCTCATTAGAGCAGAAGGGGAAAGCCCACAAAAGGAAGAAATGCTTTTACTTATTCAATGTTGTCTTTCTGGCTGTGTAAACAAAGAAAGGAACTATTCGTAAGTGTCTTAGGAACAGGGAGGCTTGCTTGTAAAAAAAAAAAAGGCGTAATTTTTGTGTGTGTTCACATGTGTGTTGAAAGCTAACATTCTGATGGCTCCTTAAATGCCATTTCAAATCCAGAGCACAATTTTCCACAGCACAGGTGGTACTAATATAGGACAGTCCCCTAGGCACTTGTCGCCAAGAGTTGTACAGCTTGTTCATTGTCTGCATCCATATGGCAATCTGTCCCATTCATAGAAAGACGTTGTAGTCGTGCCTGTGGGTGCTGTGGTCAATGTAGTGTGAAAAGTGGATTTTAACTCTCAGCAACCTATCCTGAGCACTGAGTTTTATCACAAACCACATTGTGTTCAGTTCTTAAATCACCAAGCAAATTCCTGAATGTTGCTGGTACTTTCTTTTATTTTTTTTAAAAAAACTATTTTTCCTCTGTGTATGTGCGCTCTTTGTAGTGGTTCAGTCAGCAGACACAGTAATTATATTTTGCAGTCCAGTTCATGGTTACCTGGAACTTTTGACTTCAAAGAAACCTCTGGTTATTTATGGGCAAACTACATGTGATGGGAGCGGCCATATATTTGGTCACATGACATTGTTGTGTATAAAGCAGAGGGTAGATAAAGCCTAATTTTTTCAAGAGAAGAACAACACAAGTGAGAAGGAGAAGAGAATTGTGCTCCCTCCCTAAGTTCTGTCACTGCAGGCTCCTTGCTCCTAGCTCAGCTACAATACTGGAAGCAAGCTGATCAAGGGTGAAAAGTGTCTGAAGCTATATGCAGGCTACGGTGAAGGAGGGAGCAGCGCCCTCACATCCATGCACATTTTTTTGTTTTAGAAATTATACACACGGCTGCTTTATATATGAAAGGAGCCAACAAGTGACCAATGTGCAGCACTCCCTGTGAATGAATCCCTCTTAAAGCCCAAAGGGAACCAAACAATAGTGATGCTTTAGTATGTTCCCAAAAGTTCAGATATTGCTAAGTTTTACACAGATGACTCATCTCAGGCATATCCTATAGTGCCATCCTAAGGAGATAGTTTCAGATGGGTAGCCATGTTGGTTTGCAGTAGAAGAGAAAAATTTGAGCTCACTAGCATCTTAAAGACCAACAAGATTTCCAGGGTATACGCTTTGAAAGATCCCTTTGTCTGATGAAGTGAGCTTTGACACTCAAAAGCTTATGCATTGGAAATCGTTTTGATCTTTAAGGTGCTACTGGATTCAAATCCTGCTATCCTAAGTAGATTGACATTTTATTAAGTCCATGGGCGTAGAAGACTGTAAGTCCGCTCAGGTTAGTGGCCACAGTTGAGGAAGTCAAGGCAACAAGGAATGAGGCTGAGGTCAGAGAACCATGAACTTGAGACCATGGAAATGACTTTTCCTTGACCACAGTTACCATTTTTTTCAAGCTTCAGTCTGTAGAAGAAGCTTCAGAAGTAGCTTTGTGGTACAGTAGATAACTTCATGCCTGTGACAAACTCGAGATTCTTTATGAGCACAAGGGGGAAGGGTTGCATTCTGCTTCTTTTACTTGTTTTCAGTTTTGAGCCCAATCATGATCTTGACAAATCTCTAGAATGTATCTTAGTATTCAGTGGTAAAACAATTTACGGGTGGGGCGTGGATGGAATACAGGGAAAGTACTCAAGTGGGTTTCTTAATGAGAATACATTTTAAAAACCCAGAAAAAGGTTTTTAAACATTAACAAAACAGCAAAACTGGATGGTTGCTCCCATATCCCACATTACCATTATCATGCCAAATGTTGATCTACTTTTGCGTGATTATTTGTTATGCTGTTTGGATAAATACAAACAAATAGAAAGCACAGCACCTGCAATAGCATATGATATTTACACTACCTGTATGATTCAGCTGGTTTTCCTGAGGAAACAGAAAGACTTGTGTCCTATTGAATTTGAGTGCTTTTTATAATGTGCAAATGAAGGAAAGCATGTCACACACCTGCCTGAATGGAATAGCTTTGCTATAAATTTTCCCCTTACTCTTTTAATTTGTGCTGCTGAAGGGCGGGGAACAAGAACTGGTTATTTTGCTGGACTGTAAATTGAGAAAAGCAATGGCCGTTTCCCGTGCTGTCGGAAAATGGTAGGACTTCCTGAAGCAGAACAAGCCATGATAATTTCTGTTTAACTGTATGTAGAGGTTACCCTGCTGAACAGCCACCATTTTTTTTTCAACTGAGACCTTACTCGGATTCTTCTAGAAGATGCATCTGATGGAGAATGGGCTCCAGTTCTATGGTAATGCTGAAAAAATTGCTCCCTTGAGAGAATGAAGGGTACATTTTTCCCCTGTACCTTTTGCTTTCTGAAAATACTGCTTTGCTTGGGCCCTTGCATTTTAACTATAGGCTTTTTTTAAAAAAAAATCTTGCATGTGTGCACACCAGTATTATGTCCACTCAAGTGCTTATGTTCAGGCATATGCATACTGCAAAATTAAATGAGACTATTGATTTTCTTGACTAACTTAGTCATACGTTTTCTCTCTTTTGAACAACCATGTTGAACCAGGGACAGGGTTTTGGCTTCTTTTTTTGTCTTCAAAGTGAATCATATATTCAAGAGCATAAGGCATTTTTGTGTTAGAGATCAGTGAGGAAAATACGCAAAATGTTGGTTTAATTAGAATAAAGTGATTCTGAGATACTGAATCAATCCAGCTTCATCTGAATAAATTAGAGAGCTATGCAGAGAGGAATAAAATGAGATTTAACAAGGATAAGTAGCATATAGTTCTGATAGGAAGCTGAAAATCAAAATGCATGTATAAAATTAAACCTCATCTTGGAAGAATTGTACAAAGAGGAGAAGATGAGAAAATACAGTTCCATGTTTTTTAGAAGGCTAATGTTGTGTTCAGTGCTGATCAGTGTGTACATTTTAAAGTTGTTCTTCCCATTATAAAATATTATAAAATACCAGTTTGGTTGTTGAAAACAAACTTGAAGGGAGGATATAAAAAATCTGGTGCAACTACTAAAATGAGCACCTAGAATGTTAAAGGGTTGGAAGGAAATAGACTCTGAGCCAATATTAAAGGGAATTAAATATCTAGAGCCTAGGAAAATAGAGACGATGGGAAGCTATGATGATAGTATGTAAGATCATGAAGGAACACTAAAAAGAGAAGGGGAAATTGTTCCCATTAGTTAGTGATGAAATAACTAGAAAATGCTGGATCTCAATTTTTTCCTGTCAAAGTACTATACTTCTCATATTCTTTGCATTCTAGATGCTCAAGGTGCCAAACTGAAATAAGAGTTGGACTGATTAGGGAGAAATCCCTGCCCAAATGGAGTGTTGTAAATTAAACTAGTTGATGTATTCCTCTGTTAGAGATAGATTAGGATGTTGTAAAGAAACTAAGGATTTGAAAGAGTCCAGTAGCACCTTTAAGACTAACAAACTTTATTGTAGCATAAGCTTTCGAGAATCACAGTTCTCTTCGTCAGATGCATGGAGGGCAAGAAGAAACTGGTCAGATATATAGGTGGAGAGGGGAGGGAGGAGTAGATGCAAACAGTAGCTTCTGATATGGAGATCAGTTTGCTTCTTTTAAGGAAGTCAGTTACTTCTGATAATGAGATAACCATTCATAGTCTCTATTCAATCCCAGCCTGACTGAGTCAAATTTACATATTGTTACGTGCAAAATTTTGCACCTTTGTGGTTCGTTCTCCCTTTTCTGACCAACCACAATAAAAATTAAAATAAAATCCAGGAGTCCTTCTTGAATTGAAGCAAAACAGATGGTTTTTATTTACCAGTGGATGAGCCCTTTTTCTTACACAGAAGTAGACGGTCTCCTTGTGTGTAAAGGCTCAACCCCTTACAATAGAAGCGTAGAACAATTAATACTTTCAGATAATCATAACTATATTACAGTATTCTAATATCTGTTATCTTATTGGCTCGTAAAGTATCTAGGGTTAGTTCTGATTTGAAGATGCAATTCTGGGTTGGCTCTTCTACTTGGGAGAATTCCAAATCCTGCAACCCCCTTATCTTGCCCTCAATTTAGAAGGACATCCTCTAACCTCTTACCTACTTTCTTCTGGGCTTAGCGCCAATGCGTCTCAATCTGGCAACCTTGATACCTTCTGATAACTGAAGTCTGTTGGTAAGAAGGGATGTTTTTTTCCTCTGTGCCCTTTCCCCCAGTTCCTTCTCAGCCTTAAGGAAGATAGGCCACAGGTGGCCAAAACCAGCTTGCTGCATCAAATCAGTTTTCTACAAAAGGCTCTCTGGTACTGGTTCCTTTTGGAATCTTATAGAATAATATAACATATGCATAATATTTTATAAGTGCAGCTCTACAAGCAGTATATTATTAGTTCTCAATTCTTGCAGAGTTTCAGCATACTTCTCTTGATCTTCTTGTTTCAAGTGTCATATTCTTACAGGTTGCATTACAAGTACTACATTGGCTCCTGAGCATAGGAAAAAAGTGCAAGGCATATAAGTGATATATAAAAGTAATATATAAAATCCTTTTCTTCAAATCTATATCCATCAATATGAATTTGAGTAAGACTTTGTCAAGCAAGAACAGAAATAAACCTGAAAAAATAGTTTGTTGATAATGGAAAATAATGCTAGTAATTTAACCCTCTGTATACAGCTACTTGTGGACCTATCTACTAACAATAGGGTTGCCACTTCTGGGTTAGGAAATTCCTGGAGTTTTGGAAGGGAACGGTAGGTTTGAGGAGAGAGCTCAGTTGCGATGTGATGCCAGAGTCTACCCTCCAAAGCAGCCATTTTCTCCAGGAGAGTTGATCTCTGTTATCTGCTGATCAGTTGTAATTCCAGGAGATCTCCAGGCCCCACTTCGAGGTTGGCAACAGTAACTTATGGACTATTTTTGCTGTGGTGCTTTGATTTGTTTGTTCTGGTAGTTTTAGCTAAGAGTATTGTAATGCATTTTACATGAAGTTACCCTTGAAAATTGTCTGGAAATTTGTTCAGGAATCTGCTGGCTGTGGGAACAATATTCCACTAGTTTTACAAAAACTTTTGTTAGTTGCCAGCTGCAGGCCCAGTTCAAGGTGCTGGTTGACTTTTAAAATAGCTTTGCCTCACTTGACTTCTTCCAGAAGCAAATAAAAACATTTTTGGTCTGCTGGATGTTTCAGGGTAAATCCTTTGTCAGCTGTAAAAAGATTTGTAGGTGTATCTACTGCTATTTTGTATAACTGTTTGGATGATTTTTAATGTTAGGGTGGTTGTTTTAATTTTTTTTTACAATGCTATACATCCTGTGGTAAAACGAGTGCAGATAAATTCCAATATTGGTTGGCTGGTAGACTTTACTTCAGAGTTAAGTAGTTGACTGGTTATTTGTTGTTTTCCAATAGAATGACTGTTGCTCCAGTTTAGACTGGGTTAACACTATTCTGTCACTTGATTACTGTACACTTGACAGTAGATTATCTGAGCTGCTTCCAGTGAAAAGTATTTCAGGTGATGTGAAGTGTATGATGTGGTATATCTGTGATGGCCCATGCACAGAACACCTTATATAATTTTATAATTTGTTCATCATAGAACATTATAAATCCAGAAATATTGTACCATTGTAGTTAAATCAGTGGCGTGTAAGTGTATGTTTTAACTTCCTCTAGATTGGAGCCTGAGATTCCTTCCTTCCTTCCTTCCTTCCTTCCTTCCTTCCTTCCTTCCTTCCTTCCAAGCACTGAATCCTCTTTGTTTTTATGAACATTTTGTAGTCTACATTCTGTCTGGCCTTTATATATTCTATTGGGCACTTTGCCTGTTGGATGTACTTGGAATCATTAAGGGCATAAGATCAGTATTCCAACTGCTGTGAAAATTTATTTGCATCTCTTCTTTAGCATATTGGCCTTATGCTGTTTCTGTGCTGTATATCTTTTGACTTCAGCTACGTTAACCGTAACACATTCTGAGTCCTGTGGACACACTCCTGATCTGTGATCCGCATTCATTTCAGGGAAGTCATAAGTCATTATCAGTCTAGATCAGAGCTGACCTTTGCAAATGACCTCCAGTAACTTGCATTGCAGTGGTCATCCATAAAGAGAGCGAAGGGGTTTTTTGGGGTTTTTTTGGTGAGTGCAGTTTGAACCTCTGCAATGTTGTCCTCCTAAATAGTATATGCCAATAATAGCAATGGGCTCAGCCCTCTTATGAAGAACAAAGCTGACAATCACTGGGCTTAAATTACCATCATTCCAGTGGCAGGGTCTCCGCATGAATATGATATCCTGATGGGATGTGAAATCCTCTAATTAAACACTATTTTAGAACCAGAAAAAGGAAAGAAAATGAGATGATGAGGATAATGGGCAAGAAAGGAAACGCATTTCAACAAAGGGTGAATGATAGGCATACAAAAGCAATGTGCCATCTTTTTCCTTAGCAGATTACTCAAGCTTGCTGTTTTGAAACTGTTTCAAATAACCCTTGGCTTGAGGCTCTATAAGTAAACTAACAATACAAGGTATATTGTCGAAGGCTTTCATGGCCGGAGAACGATGGTTGTTGTGGGTTTTCCGGGCTGTATTGCCGTGGTCTTGGCATTGTAGTTCCTGACGTTTCGCCAGCAGCTGTGGCTGGCATCTTCAGAGGTGTAGCACCAAAAGACAGAGATCTCTCAGTGTCACAGTGACACTGAGAGATCTCTGTCTTTTGGTGCTACACCTCTGAAGATGCCAGCCACAGCTGCTGGCGAAACGTCAGGAACTACAATGCCAAGACCACGGCAATACAGCCCGGAAAACCCACAACAACCAATACAAGGTATAGCCCTGAAATTAAATGGTTGTTCTTATTGGCCCATTCAAAATATGCAAATAATGAGTTATCTGGAGGGTCATTTTTCCTGTATTGTCCAAAATCATCATTTAAAGTCATAATCTGAAGCCTTAATCTCCTAGTCATGGAAGAGGATGGTGGCAACCAGAAAAGGTGCTTTTTTGGTGGTAGTGCCAGGTCTCCTCCTTGAAAATCACTTGGGTCCAGCTTTATTAGGATTTTGGCACCAGGCTAAGACATTTTCATTCATCTAGGCGTTTAACTAAACCTTTATCCATCTCTGTTACATATAATCCCATCACTGTTATGTATATTCCTGTTGAGGCTTTTATGGAATGCTTTATGACCTTCTTTTATGCCTATTATAGTTTTGTGTTGCAGGTTTTATGAGTCAGCTGCTGTTTTTCACATTCATATTGGCAGGGCCGGATCTACAGTTGCCGGCACCCAGAGCAACTGAAGACCGGCCACTTGTGCATGCGCAGAGCACACGCGCACTCCCAGCGCTGCGTGATGATGTCATCATGCAGGGCGGCACATGCCGCCCCACGGCAAGCCGGCAGTCCTGGCACACTGCGGACCTGGCGGCAGCAGCGTGAGTGGCTGGGAAGCCACCAGCACTATTCGCCTGCCCTGCAGGACAGGGGGCAGCCGGCTTGCCGCGCCCCCCCCCTGCCTGCAGGGTAGGCGAATGGTGCGGGCGGCCTCCCAGACACCTGTGGTGCCTGTCGCCTGCCCCGCAGGACAGGGGGTGTGCGGCAAGCATGCCCCCTGTCCTGCCGGCCGCGCACTCCCAGGGCTGACAGCTGCACCCGGTGCCCCCTCTTTGGCGGCACCAGGGGCAGACTACCCCCTGCCCCCCCGTTGATCCGGCCCTGCATATTGGACTAACAGTGACCCTCAAGGAACTTGCAGGGGTAGGGCTGCTGTCAGCACCACCCCTTCCTCTTCAGTGCCTTTTCTTGCCCACTTTGCCTGGGAGGGGTTGTAGCAGCAGATGGGGCTCTTCCCAGCCCCTGTTGCTTGCTCACTTCATTGCCTGTTCAGCTCCAGGTGTTGGAAAAACAAAGGAGAAAGTAACAACTCCTCCTTTTCCTTCCATTCCTCCTGGCCACCATTGCTTGTTTGCCTTCTCTCCCTGGTAGGAAGGAGAAAGCTGTTCTGCCATTGCCTCATTTCAGCCATCACCACTGTCTTGTTGACAGTGATGACCCATAATGACCCATCCAATAAAAATTTGTAAAAAAAAAAAAAAAAAAAGAACCACTGTCTTGTTGCCTGTCAGCATTCTCTCCAACACTGCAGTGGTGACACCAGCAGCAACAATCAACCTTACTTCCCCCCCCGCCCCTTCCTTCTCTCTCTGGCCTGTCTGCTTAGCCCTCTCTGTCCCTCCATCCTCCCCATTGACCATCGGTCTCTTTTGCCCCCACCCACCACAGCATCCTGAGATTAGCTTGCTGTGTGCTCTCTGCGCAAGCACAAACTATGCTTCTTTGGGATGGGAATTTTCATAACAACCATCCCCTTTTCGTTTTTTATATTTTTCTGTTACCCTGCACATTTAGAATCATAGGGTTGGAAGGTACTTCCAGGATCATCTAGTCCAACCCTCTGCATAATGCAGTAAATTTATAACTACCTCCCTCCCCCCCCCCCAGTGATCCCTGTTCCATGCCCAGAAGATGACAAAACACCATCAGGATCCCTAGCCAAACTGGCCTGGGGAAAATTGCTACCTGACCCCAAGATGGCGGTTGGCATTACTTTGGGCATATAAGAAGGGGCCACAAGAACTAAGCACTGATGCAACCCTTTCTGCCCTTCCTCTCATGATCTGCCTAGGATCACAGAATAAGCATTGCTGTCAGATAGCCATCTAGCCTCTGCTTAAAAACCTCCAAAGAAGGAGAGCTCACCACCTCCCAAGGGAGCCTGTTCTACTGAGGGACCTGTCTAACTGTCAGGAAGTTCTTCCTAATGTTTAGCCCAAAACTCTTTTGATTTAATTTCAATCTGTTGGTTCTGGTCCAACCTTGGGCAACAGAAAACAACTCTGTGCCAGCCCTTCAAGTACTTAAAGATGGTTATCATATCACCTCTCAGTCGTCTTCTCTCCAGGCTAAACATACCAAGATCCTTCAACCTTTCCTCATAGGACTTGGTCTCCAGACCACTCACCGTCTTCATTGCCCTCCTCTGGATACATTCCAGCTTGTCTATATCCTTCTTAAATTGTGGTGCACTAAACTGAACACAATATTGAGGTCTAACTAGAGCAGAGTAGAGCGATACCATCACTTCACTATGCTTCTGTTGATACAGCCCAAAATCACATTTGCCTTTTTAGCTACTACATCACACTGCTGACTCATGTTCAGTGTATGGTCTACTAAGACTCGTAGATCCTTTTTGCACATAATACTACCAAGACAAGTCTCCCTCATCCTATAATTATGCATTTGATTTTTTCTACCTAAATGCAGAACTTTGCATTTATCTCTGTTGAAATTCATTTTATTTGTTTTAGCCCAGTTTTCCAGCCTATCAAGATCACCCTGCATCCTGACTTTGTCTTCTACCGTATTTGCTGCCCTCTTCGAATTTAGTGTTATCTGCAGATTTAATAAGCGTTTCCTCTATTCCTTCATCCAAATGATTTATAAAAATGTTGAACAGAAAGATCTCCCTTCACATATAGGGCCATGTTCATAAGTATATTTAATGTTGGTTTTACTGTTGGAGACAGTTTATTGGATAGTTATTAACAAGTGAGGGACCCGTAAGGACTTGAAGGAGGCATATCATCTCATCCCCTCCTTTCTTTCCTCGTTCTTGAAAGCCCCAATAGCCTCTCCCCTTTTCTTGCTTCCTTCTTCTACCCACCAGCCAACCTACCTTTCTTTGTCCTCAAGCAGCTTCTCCCTGGGAAACTCTGGGCGGTGCCAGCTGCAGGGCTGGGCCCAGTTACATAGTGGGGAATTTGCAAGGACTTGCACCAGGTAAATCACTTTCCCCTCTATCCCACTTTCCTCGCTGTATTCTATTTTCTTCCTCTTGGCAGCCTGCATATCCTCAACTTTCCCTGCTTTTTTTCTCTCCCTCACATTCCAACCAATCTATTATTTGTCCCCAGGCTTCAGCTATATTTATTACTTATTTACTATGTTTATACGTCACCTTTCTCCACAGTGGGGACCCAAAGCAGCTTCCGTCATTTTCCTATCCTACATTTTATCTTCACAGCAACCCTGTGAGGTAAGTTAGCCTGAGAGTATGTGACTGCCCTAAAGCCAACCAGTGAGCTTCCATGGCAGAGTGAGAATTTGAATCTGGGTTCTCTAATATGAAAATCTAACCATTATACTGCACTGGCTATCATAGAGTCATGAGGTGGCTGCTGTTGAACAGTAGGAAGCAGCTGGGGCTGGGTGACTCATGCAAGTCACATAGTAGCAAGTATTCTGCTAGTTGCTGCTGGGACTAGCCCAATGAATCCTTCCTCAAAAGCCAAACAGCCCTGGAAGGGACCCTGCCCCCTCCCCCTACCTTTACTGACAAAAACCAATGCCTAAAGGCTGACAATACTGTTGTGGTTGCTTAGCAACAGCCACTGAGGGCAATATTCCTTAAAGTAACTACTTTTATTGTTTGGGGGATTAATCGCCAATGGTTTGGTTTTTTTTAAATTTCAAATTTTTCTTCAAACCCAGGGCTTTTCCAAGGTGTGTAGGAAGATTTGCCTTGTCTGTTCATGGCTCCAGTCTCCAGACTTAAGAGTCCACAGATTTGGGCATGTTGAGAATTAGATATATCGATATACTATGTTTATGTATTGTTTATATCTGAGTCTTTTTTAGCTAGATAGTTCTAGCAGATATGGGAAAGACAGGATACAAATAATATAAATAAAAATAACCACCATTTTTTTTCATTTTGTAACATGTGAGAAAGGTTTGATACATTGGTATCAACTGGAGTGTATGTTTGTTCACCAGTAATCAATCCAAGAAGTGTGAATATACATGTTGGGGAGAGTGAGTAGGATTGTTCCTGTTGGCCTCTCTCATGGTGTCCCAATATATCTTTAGTATAACTTGTGGACAAAAGCCCATAGAACATGCATAGACTTTATATGTGCTATCAGGAACCTTGGCAAATACAGCATCTCTACTATACTCCATGCTTAAGTTCATATACTTGTAAACTCGTAGGCTGAATGCCTATAATTGCACTGGACATTACTGCACTTCCTCTGATACTCACACTCATCCACTGTCCCCAGACTGTAAATTTTAAAAAGTCCTAAATTTACTAAAATCTGACCATACTACTAAATCACATTGTGCCTCTGGAACCCCATCACAGATGATAGGATAGCATTAGTATAATCAATAATATAAACTGAAGGTGATATGAAATTGTTGACTTCTGTCTAAAGGCAAATTTTGGCCTTTATTAGAGCACAGTTCTTATTAATACACAGTCTTTCAAGAACAGAGTTCAGGGTTATATTGAATTCTATGCTAGCCGTTGTTGAAGGGGGAAAAGGCACATTTTTATTCTTTATAAATGAGCACTTTCTCTTTACAAGTCATTGTCTTGCTTTAAAGATGATACCAAACAATGGCATGTCTTTCAGAGTCACTTCAGAACAGAAGTGTGCTTATATGCAGTTTTTGTGCAGAAAATGCATAAGGTGTGCTCTTAGGCATACTGAAACATAGTATTTTCTATAGTACACTCATGTCATTGGTGACCCCGAGCTTCAACTACTGTAATGCATTCTATATGGGGCTGGCCTTGGAACTACTATTCAGATGCTTCATCAGGCAGAGAATGTTGTGACTTACTTAATGACCAAGGACAATGATTGGTATTGTGTTGCATCAGTGCTCCAGCATTGGTCCTGACTACCTGTAACCTTTCAGGCATTATTCAAGGTTATGGTGCCAGTCTCTGAATCCCTCATCAAGCACCCTCAAGCTTCTGTATGTGTAACTTCTTAAGAACAATCTGGCAGAAGGGATGTGTAGAGAGATATTCGCCATAGATGTCTTGTTTAGGAAGTCCCATTCTTTAGATACTGCAATACTTCATACATTGTGCATATCTATGTCTCTGCCAGACTTCTTCTTCTTGTTGGCAAAGTAAACAGTTTCACCAGCTTCACAGAGTTTGTGCCCATCTCTAATTAAAATGTTTCTTGTAAACAAGAGGTGGTATCATGTGCCAAAGAGATACAGTCAATTGTAGTTTTTGATCATGTACTCATTACTTGTCCCCTGAGACATATATGTTCCCTTCTGACTCAATAATGTTCACTGGGAGATTTGGGGTACGCTATATCAACAGCAGCCACATCTGTGATACACAGGCTGAATCGTCCCAAAAGATCAAAATATGCTTCTTCCAGTATATTTGATCAATTTCTATGATGTTTCTTTGAAGAAGATGTAAAGAAATAGCTATATGACTGCATGTAATACAATGTAATATTTTAGCAGGAATACAGGAAAACAGGAATACAGTTTTACATCTAGCCATTGGTAACCGTCTTGAGTTTCGTTTTCCTCTTAGGAGTCTCGATAACCAGTGCTTCTCAGTTCCTTACCTCCCCCACCGTTTTCCACTGAAGTCAGAAAAGCTCATAGGAATATTGTGTGTGTGTGTGTGTGTGTTGCATATTGTTGAATGTGATGGGAAGACTTGCTAGAGATACTCAGACAAAAAGCACTAACTTGGCTATGAATTTCTTCATTGATCTTAATGGGCTGTTAACACGGGTGCCCAGTTTTCCACTCTCATTTTCAGAGCTGCTAAGTCAGTTGTTAACAACACAACACAACAAAACAGTGTCTTAAATCATTAAAAACAGCTTGGTGTGATGCCGAATCAACTGTAAATGCCCCCTAGAATAGCTAGTCTTAAAATGGACCTTGTGGTCTATTGGCTATTCGTTCTCTCTTTTACTGCATCTTTTTAAGCTTAGCTTGGCCTCTCATTTCTTTAACTGAGCTGCCTCTAACAAATAAGGCTTTAGTCCAAAAATGCTTTCTTGAAAGACACTGTGTGAACAAGAGATTTCACAGGCTGATTCACATTTTAATGTTTTCATTGCTCTTATGGTAAAAAGGGAGAGAGAAAGTTGAGCAGTGGTTGTTGTGGGTTTTCCGGGCTGTATTGCCGTGGTCTTGGCATTGTAGTTCCTGACGTTTCGCCAGCAGCTGTGGCTGGCTTCTTCAGAGCTGTAGCACCAAAAGACAGAGATCTCTCAGTGTCACAGTGTGGAAAAGATGTTGGCAGGTCATTTATATCTACTCAGGAGGGGTGGGGTTGAGCTGAGTCATCCTGTAAGAATTTCCCAGGGTGTGGAATGCTAATGGCGGGAGGCTTCACTGTATCCTGAGGAGGTTCTTTTGCATATGGATTGGTGCTAGATGTGCTAATCTTCTCTGCAGGGCTATTGTCGGGTATAGAGTGTTTTGTTAGCCTGGTGTTTTTCAGAACTGGAAACAATGCTCTGTTCATTCTTAAGCTTTCTTCTTTCCTGTTGAAGTTTTGCTTATGCTTGTGAATTTCCCTGCACAGGGAAGCCATTGAAATTCACAAGCATAAGCATAAGGCAGGGCCAGCGCATCCATTGAGTCCAGGCCGGCAGCCACCTCGAGCACTAAGGTGCCAGAGGGGGCGCCGGGGGAGGGGACGCGCGCTACGGAGTTCAATTTTCCCATGCTGCCACCGCCACCGCCAACACACAGCTACAGGCCAGGTGCGGCAGGTGGCTGGGGCAGCACATGGAGCAACTGAGCTGGAAGGCTGGGAGGATGCACGTGCGGCACTCTGGCTGCTTGCCGTGCTTGGCTCGCAGCTGCTGCGCCCGGCCTGGAGCACATGCTGGTGGCGGTGGCAGTGGGGGGCAATTGAGTGGGCAGCCTCCCAGCCCTCCTGCTCAGTTGCCCTGTGCTGCTGCTGCTTCCGCCGCTGCCGGTACACAGCCAGAAGGCTGGGAGGATGCATGCGCACCATCCCAGCAGCATGCCCTGCATGTGACGTCACACGCAGTCTGGATGCACACGTGTGGCAGAACAACAGCCCTGAAGCTGCCTCAGGTGCCAGAAATCCTGGCACCGGCCCTGCCTTTAGGACACATACCCCTTATGTGCACTGATTTTTAAAGCAATTGCTTAATCAACATTCTTTTATTTTGTTTCAGGGCACAAGTAGGATATGCCTCCATTTTGTAGTGACAGGGAAAGCCATTTAAGAGTGCCAATCCAATTCTCTGGTTGGGGGCACTGCGGCACAGGAGAGGAGGGGCTCCTGCCTTTCCCCTGCTCTATTTATTCAACTCAGAATGGCACTATTTGGGGGATATATTGGCCATTTCCACATGGCTTACCTTCTTACGGAAAACAGTGTATTCGCATGCGAAATTGTGCTACGAAGACGCTGTTATTGCACGAAATCGCGTGAGCAGATGCTGTCTTCCGCGATAACAGCAGCTTCTCGCGCGATAACAGCAGCTTCTCACGCGATATCGCACGTGAAGACTCTGTGTTCCGGAAGAAGGTAAGCTGTGTGGAAACGACCATTCTCCCATTCCATTACAAGTTGAACAAATGGTCCAGGGGGGAGCAGGGCTCCCCTCCTCCTCTCCTTGTGTCACGGTGGTCCCAACCAGAATTGAGCTCCTCTGATGCTCTTAAATGGGTTTCACCAGCACTACTGGGACAAACCTGAGGGCAGTGCTTCATCTAGTTGTGCCCTCAGCTATATTTGTGGTTATTAAAAATCTTCTTAAAGAACTGTCTTAAATCTGAGGGCTGAAGGTAAGCATTCTGGCTGAGGAGGAATTTCAGTCCTCTTCTCCCCGGACCTAGTAGGACATTTTATTCACTGTACAACACTGATGTTAGCAGAGAGCTTTTGGCATATACCAGAGCTAACAAAATACAAAGCATTCTGTGACATAGCAGAATGTAGCACTGGAAAGGGCCTGAGTAAAATTCTTCAAGTCAGCCATGATACTTGCTAGGTAAACATGGGCCATTTCTTAGTCTAACATCTCTCAGATTTGTTGTGTGAAGGGGGGGATGCATAAGCCCTTTCTGGTTGAATCCTTAGGAGGTCACAAGAACTCCATGGCTGCTCTCAGTCTCTGCTTGGCAAAGCACCCCTTCCCTCGTACTGTAAGGATGCTGTAGCTGAGTAACCACTGATAGCCACCAAAGAGGCTTAGGAGGAGTATGTCCTGCCTTACAAACACATTTTATTTGCTGCTTAGAGGCCTTGTCTGATTTTCACATCTGCTGCTATGCTAATACTAGCAAGAGTGGGGGCAGTCTATTGTAACTTTGTACTTTAAAGCTACCTTGGTCCAGGGATGGTAAGGTTCTCTGCTGTCTCTCCCCATTACCTCATTTCAGATAGCTAGACAGAATAGGAGTGGTGAGTTTCTAGGGATCAGACTTAGAGGTTTCAAAATATAAGAATGTTTAATAAAGGAATAAAAGAATGCACATGTTCTGTTAAAACTTTCACATTTAGCAAGGGAACAAAGGGGGAAACATGCAGTCCTCTCCCTGCACTGGATATGCAGTCTTCTCTACCTATTCAAGGTATTTCTTTTTTTATTAATGCTTTTTTTATTAATAAGATGAAAAGCCCAATAATAGGGCAGAGAAAAGAGAAATTAAAGAAAAAAAGAATAGAGAGAAAAGAGAAAAAGAACAAAAATTATGGGAAGGAAAAACAAAAAAATACATATTTCATTTTCCATTTTCATCTATGACATCTATCATTATACACATTGTACTTGTAGTTTTAATACCTCTAAAATTTACCTTTTTAATACTGCCCCCTTCTATTTATTTTTTCCCATGTTTATCTTCTTAGAAATCAAATCCACAAATCATCTATTCGTTTTTTCTCCTCTCACACAGAAAGTCAATAATGGGTTTCCAATTAACCATGAAAGTAGACAGTGTTTTATCTCTGATCAGAGCTGTAAGTTTGGCCATTTTCACAATCCTGTCATCCATTGAAGGCAATGCTGTACTTTTCCATTTTTGTGCCTGTAAAAATTTAGTTACTGTTTTCATATATAGAGATAGGATACCATTTTGAGCCCCTTTACCCACATATTTTTCCACAGGTCCATTTGTATATCAATCCAAATTTTTTAGCCCATTTTACCATACAATCTTTCACATATTCTTCTTCCATTTCAAATTTCAACAAAAGTTTGCACATTTTTGAAATAAGATGTTCATCATTTGTACAAAGCTCTTTTTCAAACTCTGTTTTATCATAGTCAAAGCCCCATAATTTTTTATCTGATTTAAACCTTTCTAGTAATTGTGCATAGAAGAACCATTGACATTTATAGCCTTTAGCTATTAGATTTTCCCTTGTCTTCAATTTAGTCTCCTTGTGAGAACTCTAATAATTTTCCATAAGTCAACCATCTCTGTTTAGTTATCATTTCACCTCTATAAAAAGCTTCCTGTGTCGAAATCCAAAGCAGTGCCTTCTGGGATAGTCTCAGTTTATATTTGTTCCAAATTCTCAAGATGGCTCTCCTAATATAGTGATTTTTAAAGTCATGTTGACCTTTAATGTATCATAGCATAAATAAGCATGCCATCCAAATCTCAGGTCATGACCTTCCAAAGTCAAGAGTATATCATTTCTCTGAAGCATCCATTCCTTCATCCACATTAGACATGAGGCAGCAAAATACAACTTAAAGTTCAGTAAACCTAAGCCGCCTCTTTACTTTGCATCTTGTAAAATTTTGTATTTTGGTTTTTTCCCTTGCCATATAAATGTTGATATATCTCTTGCCACTGTTTAAATGGTACTTCTAAAGTGTAAACAGGTATTGCCTGGAACAAAAATAACATCCTAGGTAAAAAAACCAACATCCTAGGTAAAACATTCATCTTAATAAGGTATTTCCTAAATGATGTTTGATTTAGGACTAGCTTTACTTGAGGTTAAATCATCACCGTAGATCTCCAGGCTGGGATTCCTCTCCCTTGTCCCCTGCCTCATGGGCAAGATGGAGTCCCTGGACCCATCATGACTTGTGACTCCCCCCCCCCCAAAGAGCTGCCCAAAATGGAAGAGGAGCCCTGTTGTCCAAGTTCAGAGTTTTTTGTAACCTCTCTTCTCTTCCCCCTCTTTTTGAGATAGCCTTCCTTTCCCAACAGAAGAGTTTCCCTATCACTTTAGTCTTCTCAGCTTTATGGCTGTAGGTGTGATTTGGTAGTAAGACGTTAGTGTAACTAAAAACACTAACTGTGCTTGACAGCTCCTATCTCCAACCCTCCTCTTTTCTGCCAGCTATTATTCTACAGCAGAACTTCTGTCCATGGACAGAGAGCAGTCACAATAATTGAAACATTGGGATGAATTCCTGGGTGGAGGACATTTCCCCATAGTTGTGATAAAAGAAAAACATGTAGAACATGCCAAGCTGCGTGGAGGAACGGGAAGATAAAAATATAATAGGTATTTCCACTCCCTGTTTTTCTGTGTTGCTTTGTTTTAGATTATGTAGGGATTCTCACACACTTTACACACTTAAGATGAATGTTTAAGACTCTGCGTCCAAATATAAGGATGGATTACATCAGTGGTAATTCAGTTCCTCAAAAAAGAGTGTTACAGAAACATGGCCAGCAAATACATTGCCATCAAATTTTCTTTTTCTCCATAAGGAAAGTTTTGTGTTTTATTAATGTACAAAGTATAGCGTAAGAGTTTGTTTTGCCACTGGAACACAGATGAAAAAAATGATACTTTCAGAATAATATGTATCTCAGCCTAGTAAAAATATCAGATTGTCCGTTTCCTTGTTCTTTGAAAGCAGCACAATATTGTCCATAGCGATTTGTGTAACACATTCTCAAGAGTATATAATATGAGGGGGAACCAGGATTTCTAACCCTTACTTATGCCTTTAGAGCCAAATACAGGTGCATTCTTCATCTTTTGGTTCTGAAGTTTATAACATGCATAGAGTGTCGTTTAGCTTTAAGAAAAAAAAACATTTCAAAATGAGATTATAATCTAAAAGTGCTATCTCCAGTATCATTTTGACATTTCATGTTTATACAAGTCATTTAAGGTTATGGAAGTTGTCAGGAAAAAAACCAATTCCTTTTGCTTAAGAAGTTTTTGTGTAGAATTAGAGTAAAGATATTTCAGAGCGTGGTTTATCATCGTCTGGTGCAACAGATACATTTCCCTGAGCACCACATGGCCTGGATCAAAGCATCTCATGACTAGGATCACTGCAGCCAAATCATTACGTATTGATTGGAATCCTGCTGGAATCTTAACCCTTTAGAGTTCAGAGAGATCTTTTTTCCCCCTTCCCAGTTTTGATTTATAGGGAAGTACAATAACCTCGCTGCTAAATTTTAAAAAGTTAATGGTGCCTTCCATCCTGCTGAAACGACTGCATTCTTTCACTGTTATGTTTCTTGTTATAATGAATTTTACATTGTGAAAATGTTGGTACTTCACATTTGCTGGGGATTATTAACAAGGCTTGAAAGAAGGCATAGGAATAGAAACAAACCTACAAGTAGTAGTATTGTAGTGTTAAAGATGCAGTAATATCTCTCATTCAGTGTGTGTGTTTTACCTCTTCTGAATAACAATTTGGAATGCTTGTAGTCATGAAAATTATTTAAGGTGCTAAATTGCTGAAGTGCTGTGGTAATTTTCTGCCCATGCAGATATATCTATCGTGTTGTTCCTGTGTTTCTTAGATCAGACTTGCCCTGGCAAATGTTGCCTTTGCAACATTCATTTCCTATGTGTATTTCAGTTCTTTACTAAGCTTGTAACTAATTAATCAGACACAGAGGATGCCTACTACACTTGCTACAAGCTGTGTTAGACAGTTTTGTTGCGAAGCTCAAAGAGGAGCAGCTTCATGAGTCACATTATGTTGTTCTTGGTCTTCACTTATTTTTTTATAACTGTACACTTTTGCTTTCAGCAAAGCAACAAAATAAATTCATTAAAAGTATCACATAATAATGGTTTTCCCTCCTTTCCCCCCACACTTCAGTTTATCCCATGAAGAGCACTCTCATAGCCATCCGCTTTATGGGCACGGAGTATGCAAATGGCCAGGCTGCGAAGCAGTATGCGAAGATTTCCAGTCATTCCTAAAGTGAGTGATTTTTTTTTAGCATTTCATGTATTTCACTAAGCATAACTCTGATTTTAGAATGACCTGAAATATCTCCTATTGTCCAGGATTTCGTTTCAAAGGTATCTGTTGCAAATAACACTTAAATGCAAGTCCTATTTTTCTCAGTAAGAGCAATTTAGAAGAGCATTTAAGAATGCCTACCAGACAACTTCATTCAGTATCATATGACATCAGCAGTTACTGAATTTTGTTCTGCTGCACACATATGTCTCCCTCTTGTCCCTTATGGATCACAGCCAGTGATATTTCAGCGTTCACTACCGTGTTGTACCCACAATTTCATTGCATTTGTGTTGTGAACCTCTGATCTTACATAGAAACTTAAGCAACTTAGAGAAGAAATTTAAGCAGATCTGCTCAGAATCCTACTCAATGGATTTTATTCCGAGGAAAGTATCCTTAGGATAGCACTGCTGTCCTGAAATGAGTTACACCTTTCTAAGACAAGGGACTTAGAAGGGTGTAACTACTTAGGATGGCATTGTTACAGTGCAATGGTAAGAACACTTTATCTGGCAGTAATCCCCAGTAGTCCTAAGTAAGATTCTGAATAGACATGTATAGGTTTGCTCTCTTAGTTGTACTTTTAACGTTATTGTGGTTTTTTAGCCTACCTTTATTTATAGACTGGCAGAATTGTGTACACAATTAATTTGTGTCAAATACATATTGAGCAAAGTCAATATTACAAAAAATAAATTCTGATTATATTAGACTACCAAGGAAAACATTATGCATAAATATTGCCTTCTTGAGTGTCATAAATAGAGATGGGCACGAACTGGAAAAAAACCGAACTATGTGGTTTGTGGTTCAAATTTCATGAACCACGAACTTTCATGAACCTGCCCCTGGTTCACGAACCGGTTCATTTGGTTCATGAAAACGTCACATCAGGTCAGAAAATCACTTCCGGGCCAGCAGAAGATCACTTCTGGGTTAGCAGAAGGTCTGCAGGAGGTCCATCCCCTGTTGCCTAGGAAACTGATTGATTGGCAGCAGGCTGTCTGCAGTGATGAACCAAAAAACGAACCAAACAAACCAGCCTAAAGTTCGTGGCAGTTCGTCAGAATGGGATCTGACGAACCACTGGTTCGCGAACCGTGAACCAGCCTGGTTTGTCATGAATTTTGGTTTGTATTTTGGATTGTGCCCATCTCTAGTCATAAATGCAAGTATCCTGGTAGATAAAAGTAAAGGTTGTAGTGATTTGCTCAGTAGTATTTTTTATGGTTTTATAGCGGTATAGTGATCTGTTCTTCATGGACTGGTAAATAATTCTATATATGAAAGCCAAATAGAGTTGTACTCATCCCATGCCCTCTGGGCTTGCTTCTTGCCTTCAAATTTCATATAAAGTTGGATTGTGGTCTGCCTTATATAGTGTTTACCAACAGTTGCAATAAGGAGCTAGGAAAGCTTTGCATTAATTCCACTCAAATATATATTGATGAAATGCTGGTATATTTTGATTTTGGGGTATCTAGCAACAATGTTTAATAGATTACTTTTCCATTTCCTTGAATACCATTTGTCTAAGCAACCTATCTGGATTAAGCATTCCAAGGACCTTCCATCCCATTCCTTGTCTTTTAGCTTTGTGTTCCGTTAGAATATGATGATAATCTATATTGACATCCAAATAACTGAAGATGGAATTGGCTCGTGTTAAACTTCTTAGCTATTGATGGAGGCAGTTTATAACACATGTATTCACCTCATCTCAGGTTTTGGTAAACTTACCGTGATGTTCTATTGCTGCTTTTTGTTTGTAGTACGCATTGATATAAATACCATACTTGCATTCATAATAAGAGATAAACTTCTCTTGTATAGGAAAGTACAATTTATTGAATAAATAGGAATCAGTTCAATTGAAGTTACCTCTTTGCTGTTAAGTTTTGCTTAAGGCTAGTTCAAATGTTCATAAATACTGAAATTCCATTTCTGTACTCTACTATTACATACAACATACAAAATCTTTG
Source organism: Eublepharis macularius (assembly GCF_028583425.1). Taxonomy (NCBI): domain Eukaryota; kingdom Metazoa; phylum Chordata; class Lepidosauria; order Squamata; family Eublepharidae; genus Eublepharis; species Eublepharis macularius. The sequence continues at coordinate 140,843,843 of NC_072793.1, forward strand.
GAAGCCAGTCATTCATGTGTATCAATATATATTTGAGTGTCCGTGTCACACATTAAATAATTGTCAAGTGGGATGTTCCATTTATGTAGCTCTGCAGATTGTTGGGTCATCAGGTATTCACACACTAGAACTTTGCATTGGAAGATATAAGAATAATTTCTGGGTGTACTTAACCTATTTGTTTAAAATATTTTTATCACCTCTTTCATCTTTGTTCCCCAAGGCTGCTCCTAGTTCATCACTGAAAAACTATGATCTCAAACATTTAACAAACTAAATAAAATCCTCCATTACTGAACAGCAAGAAGCAGTGCAGGACAACCTTTTTCAGTTGGCCTGTTTCCATTAAAAGCTCAGGCTTAAAAAAGCCCTGTCTTTATCTGACATCTTGATACACATGTAGTTCCACCACAGGGAAACTCTCTCTCCAATAGTCATCAACTTCATCTCCAAAGCTAGGGGGCAAAACTTTCACTGAAGATCAGGTACTTATGTGAGCAGACAGTCCTTGAACGATGGAGATCACAACAGCTGAAGTTCCTGTAGGTCAGAAACAGTGTCTAGAAACAGAGTGTTAGTGAAATATTTGAGCTCCAGTAAAATATGGCCAGCTCTGTTTGTCCCAGTTAATAGCCAGCCACTATATTTTTTCTGAGTTTATTTTTTTTATACTCTTATGTTAGACAGCCCCGCATGCCTGGGGAGAACTGTTGCCATCAGAGCCAGAGCTCTGCACCACTTGCTCTGCACCTCCCCTCCAGTCCCTGGAAGCTTAAAAGGAAGCTGTCTCTTGGAGAGAAGGTGTGCCTGGGGAGAGACTGTTCCCATCAACCTAAGCCATTCTGAGTCTGCATTGAGAGAAAAATGAATTAAAAGAACCCACATAAATGACTGGATTTTATCAGACATAGATAATGGTTAGGATGGTGTTTTCTCCAGGAACGATCTCAATTGGTATAACAGTCAAAGTTGCTGAAAAGTGTCTGACTCAATCTAGGACAGAATACCCCCCCCTTTTTTTTTAAAGTAAACATTACTGGTAACCGATAGCGCAGTAGTCTTGTCTGCACTGGATTTCAGTTTGTTCGCTCCTTTCCAGGTCATTACTAAATCCAGATAGCTGTTCAAAATTTCCAAAGGGCAAGTAGAGGTGTCATGTAAATGTTTAATAGTATTGGGGAGAAAGGACCCTTAGCATTGGCAGCATTAATGTGATGGAGTGGAGAAATGGTCCACAGTGCCACCCCCTTGGGACATCATGTCAAGAGTGGAAAGACAGTGCATGTAGTTCCTTAGCATGGTGAAAAAACATGAGCACATAAAGCTCTCTTATTCTGAATCAGACCACTGGTCCATCAACATCAGTATTTCTACTCAAGACTGGCGGCGGCTGTACAGGTTCTCAGGTAGAGGTCTTTCACATCAGTTACTGCCTGATCCTTTTAACCAGAGGTGCCAGGAATTGAACAAAGAACCTTCTTCATGTCAAGTAGATGCTCTACCATGGCCCCTCCTCTGAACATTCAGTTCCTAACTCAGACAGCTAATCCAGTGTGATAACCATAGTGGTTGATCCTGAGAGCTGCTGAGATTTCCAAGCAAGTCAACAGAATCAAGTATCTTCTGTCTCTCGTTCAGTGAAAGTCATCTGCCAAGGCAGTCATTGTCATTGCCAAAACAAGCTGTATTGAAAAGAGTCTCAATCAGTGGTCTTTGGTCTTTCCACACACAGGACCTGCATAAGATCCAGGACTGCATGGATTGAAGACCACTGATCTAAGTAGTCCATTCAATCCATCAATAACTGGAGCTGGGTTGCCATCACTAGTTTGAGGAAAATGCTGCAAAAGAAGGGCTGATCTAATGACTGACTCTTTCAAGGGGGTCTAGGAATACTTTATTTTCCCATCAGACATTGACTATGTTTTGTATACAACCAGTCAGCTCTGACATGGATGTAATTAGCTAGAATGAGCAAGGATCGAACTTTGAAGTTATAGCCACATTCCAGGCAGGCATCTCGTGACTATCCTCAGATCTTAAAAATTAGAAGTCAAAAGCAATAGTTTATCCCCATGGAATGTCCAGTATTTGTTCTACAAGCAGAATTTGCATCCAGGTAAGAATGTGATTACTTTGTCTTGCAAACTGCTTCACAGACGAGAGACATCATATTGGAGTTGGGAGCAGTTCCACTGGATGCCATTGCACGGAAGCAGTGGTTGCAGAGAAGTAGCTTCTCTTCACTGCCATCACTACCACAGAGCAGGGTCTAAAACGTTTTTATAAAATGTTTGTATTTGTTCTGGGAGTTTATCCACTTGCATTGAAGCCTCTTCAGCATCCTCCACCCTATCTCCGTTCACCACTGAGCCAGAGGGTCTTTGCTGTAAGTTATTCCTGGGAATGACACAATTAGAAGCCCATTTTCCAGTCATTTGGACATTTCACAGATCTGATTTATTTGCCGTTTCTTATATCTGTCCTGATTGTGTATATACAGAACTTCTGTATGGAATTCCAGCGGGTGCATGTGCAGAGCTGCTGCAGCCATTGAAGTGGCTAGGATAAGCTGTGTAGTTTGTAAAATTATTTTAATGCATTTGTGCTTCAGGGCTAGCAACAAATATCCAGATCACGCTGAAAAGTTGTGTCATGGAAACAGAAATCTTTGGTGTTTCTAGAAAAATAAGGTTGCTTAAATTGTCCCTCTTTTTATAGTCAGGATAGCAGTTCAAGCTAGATGATTTAGTATTTGAGCAAAGTCACTACAAAAAAGCCAGTCAAGATGCTTGAAAGCTCAGATTTGTGTGAAGTGCTAGTATCTCTTTCTTCCTGCTTGTTTACATTTGCAAGCGATTTCAGAATATTTATGCTCTTAAAAAGCATTTTGGTTTTGGTTCCAGTGAGAAATTCTGGATTGACAAGGTTTGAAGTCACTTTACTTACATACTAAGGTCAGAATTTACTACACATCAGCTCACACTGAATATTACTGTACTGGTTTTTCTACTCAAAAAGTATCAGGTGTTATAACTAAGCACTTCTTGTGAAATTGGGCTTTGGGTACTACTACATGGGGGGCGTTTCTACACGGCTTACCGCTGCTCATAACAACCCAGAAGATCGCACAAAAAATGCGGAAGATCGCGTTTTCTCACGTGACATCACGCAAATCTCACATGAGAAAACGCGATCTTCCATGTTTTTTGCACGATCTTCCGGGTTGTTACGAGCAGTGGTAAGCCGTGTGGAAACGGCCAGGGTTGAGCTAGGTCAGGCAAACCTTGGTGTGCTGTCTGTATAACACCAGCCCAAATGGATGGCTTGTTGTCTGATCCTTCTGCCTGTGCTTACTTGTTAAATTTGTCTTTCTCTTAGTGTCAGTCCAAAGCCACAAAGCCCTTTTCAAATAGCCATCTATTTGGATAGATAAAATGTACAAGAATTACCTACACAAAAATGGCAACTCTGTATAAACAATGCCAGTCTTCAGAAATCAGGGAGGAGTGATTGTGAGATCTAAAAAATATGATTCTTAGGTTGATGGGGTTTTGTTTCTTTCAAACCATCTGAGAAAAGAAAGTAATTGATGACAAATCAAAAACAGGGTTTTTGACACTTCTCTATGATCATTCTGGTGTGTTTGTTCCCAAGAGTGAGATTCTTTGATTTTTTAAAGATAAATTCTGTACAAACAGGGACTGTAGTTGTCTTTCACTCACAGCCAACATGAGGATGCTTATCAGTACCAGCAGATCCCTTGTCTATTGTACGCATTCATTTCCCTATTTCTTTTCCAAATAAGTTGCAGTTTTACACAGGGGTTTTCTGGGGGTTATTCTCTTTTAGTCTGTCAGCCACTGGTTGTCATGCAATTGCAGCATCAGTCAGAGCTAACTGCTACCAGCAGGTGATTCTGCTAAATCTAATGAAACTGACGCACCCTGCATTGCCTGGAATACTCAGGTAACAGAAAAACAAAAACAAGTCCACTTCTACCGCTGTGATAGAATGGCCTCATTCCGGGCTGTAAAAAACAAGAGAGTAGGCAGCTGTCGTGTGTTCCATCTCACTTAAATCCATATTTTATACCATCTAATACAGAAGAAAAAGAGTATCCTGCAGAAAAGCCACCAGTTGGCTTCTTTCCTTTGCAGGTACTTGATATGCTTGGGATCACTGAGTTGAAACGTGATTTGGATTCAAACAGATGACAAATCTATTAGATTCATCTAGAGTCTTTTCTTCTGCATATTCTGCTGATAGTGTTTGGGAATATTAAGGCTGCATTCCTTTCCTGGGAGTGAGCCTTGTTGAATAGGATAGGGCTTACTTCTGAGGATCATAGAGTTGGAAAGGCCAACTCTACAGACCATCTAGTCTAACCCCCTGTCCAGTATAGGAACAGGCTAAAGTATCCCCGTTAAGTATTTGTCCAGCCGTTCCTTGAAGACTACCAATGAGGGGGAACTCACCACATCCCTAGCTAGCTGATTCCACTGTTGAATTTTTCTTAACATGAAGAAGTTTTTTCTGATGTCCAGCCTGTACCTTCCCTTCTGTAATTTAAACCCATTGTTTCAAGCCCTGTTCTCTTTTGCCAGCAGGAACAGCTCCCTCCCCTAAGTGATAACCTTTTAAATACTTAAAGAGAGCAATCATGTCTCCCCTCAACCTCTTCTTCTCCAAACTGAACATTCCCAGTGCGCCCCCCCCCCCCCCCGTCTTTCCTCACAGGACTTGGTCTCCAGGCCCTGATTATCCTGGTTGCTCTCCTCTGCACCCATTCCAATTTGTCCACATTGTTTTTGAATTGAGGCCTCCAGAACTGCACCCAATAATCCAGGTGAGGCTTGACCAACGTGGTATGTGATGGGGCAATGGCATCCTGTGATTTGGATGTTATGCCTTTGTTGATTACATTTGCTTTTTTTCGTTGCTGTGTCACATTGACTGTTCATATTTAGCTCCCCATCCACCGGTATCCCAAGATGTTGTTCACACATAGTGCTACCCAGAAATGTATCCCTCATCCAGTATGCATGCTTTGCATTTTTGTTACCCAGGTGGAGAACCTGGCACTTACATATGTTAAATTGCATCTTATTTATATCTGCCCACTTTTCCAGTGTATTCTGATCTTGTTGAATTCTATCTGCCTTCAAGGGTGTTTGCTACTCCTCCCAGTTTGGGCTCATCTGCAAATTTAATGAATAATCCCTTCATGCCCTCATCCAAATCATTTATAAAAATATTGAAAAGCACTGGGTCCAAGACCAAGCCCTGTGGCTCTCCACTGGACACCTCCCTCCAATCAGATGTGATGCCATTGACAACTACTCTTTGGGTGCATTTATCCAGCCAGTTCCCTATCCATCTTACCATTCTAGAGTCCAGTCCACTACTTTATCTATCAGGATATCATGAGGAACCTTATCAAAAGCTTTACTGAAATCTAGATAAAACTACATTGACAGCATTTCTGTGATCCAGTAAACCTGTCACTCAATCATAGAAGGAGATGTTGATCTGGCAGGACCTGTTGGGGACAAATCCTTGCTGACTTCCCCGTATCACCATGTTATCTGTCAGATGCTTGCATATTAGTGCCTTTAATATCTTTTCCAGTATCTTCCCTGGTACAGAGGTCAGGCTAACTGGCCTGTAGTTCCCAGAATTGTTCTTATTCTATTTAAAACTGTTTAGGATTGCTTCATAAGATACACCTTTACAACCAGTTGGATCCCTGACCTCTCAAAAGCTTTATCCCAACCTGGTCTATGCTCACCTGAAGTGGACAATTTTGGAACCAGTGCAGGTGGTATATGTGATTTGTTTGTATTCAAGGTAATGAATGATGGAACATACTATAGAGTATGCATGGCTCAGGAGGATTAGACAACATTGCAATGTTTCCTTCCTGTCTGTAAACCCCATAAATTTTAAGCTTCAGTGCATCTCTAGAAATATTCAATGCACACAGGATGTGGTGAACTGCAACTGATATAGGGAACATAACATAAGAACCACTAACAAAAGTACTCCAAAGAGTGTTCCTGATAGACAGCTGGAGCTTAAAAGAAGCAATACGTTACACGAGTTGTTAGGTATATTGTTTAATATTTTGTCCGTATTACTATCTTGTAATATAGTTGGTATGTTATTGTGGCATAGTTTTGTGCATGTTCTTACTTATCAGGTCCAGAAGTCAGTTCAAGGTAACACTGAATAATTTTCAGCTAGTGTATAATTTGCTTTTCTTCAGTGATTTTTAACTCTGAGTATTTAAAGGCAGGTTATCAAGATCCTTTTCAGTCTAGTTTCTCTCCTGATTGTTGATGTGTGTTCTCTTGGAGAATTTGCATTGGAAAATTTTCTAATTAAAATTTAAATAAATTATTTAAATGTTTAAATAATGTTAGCAAAATGTACATCAGATTAATGTAACCCCTCGTGAACTAGCTGATTTAGCCCACAAAGAAAAAGGTTATGTTAGCACAAGAAGGCAAATATACCATGTGCAAGCAGTGAGGTTTGTCCATGTTTCATATACCATATTTAGCCCATGTGACACAATTGATCTGCATCACAACATCACTGAAAGCCATAGATAAATAGATTATGTTTACATATGTGGAGCAGAAAATTTTCCTTGGGGAAATGAACAGTTTTCCCCATGGAAAAGCAGTTTTCTGTTCTATATCGCTACTCATGGCACAGAAAGTGTCTTGGTCTTTTATGATTGAGCTATGTCATTCTCGATATAAAGTTTGTCTCTGATAGTTTTTCTGGACTCCATGGTGGCTTCAAATACCATCACCCATGATATTCTTTTGAACCACCTGATGGGAATAAGCTTTGGAGTTACTACTTTTCAATAACTTGGATCTTTCCTGAAGGATAAGCCTCATAAAGTAACTCTTGAAAAAGTTTGTTGTACCCCTTAACCATCTACCATGTTGTGCAACATCTGTCTTCATGTTCAACATTTGCATGAAACAGCTGGGGGAGACCATCTGGAATGTGTTGTCAACTTGTCATCAGTGTATATATATGGCAGTGAATGTATTAGTCAGTAGGATGGGTTCGTCAAATCAGAAGAAAGTGCTGACAATCACAGACCTTGACCACTTTCCCCTGCCCTCGGAGTCTCTTCTAACCCAGGAAAGTTGTGTCGCAGGACCCTCTTTCCTGTCCTCAGTGCAGCCTACCTCCTAAATGGCTCCATCTGGGGCTGTCACCCCCAGGAATAAACTTTCCTGGGGTCAGAAGGGACTGCTTGCAGGAAGGGGAAATCCAGGATGTTCTCCCTCTGAGGACAGGAAGGCATCTTGAGATGAGTGATTCCCACATTAGCAGATAACTGAATCCACCTTAGTGTCTGGAAGGACTGGGCGAGGATTAACAAACTGAAATGTAATCCAGATAAAATGACAGTGATGTGGGTGTGGTATAAAATTGATGCAAGAATAAGTGTAAAGCTTGTTGTGAATAGCTATACTTACAATCAGTTCTGTGGTGGTGTCAGGCAGCAGAAACCCCTGTTTTATCTCCTCCTTCTGCCTCACCTCCTCATATAGCTAACGCTTCTTCCCTTCTCACCACTTCAGATATGCTTGTGAGAGTTCAGGAATCCCTATTAAGTATGTGCAGCTTGCCATGCTGTGTTTGAAAACACCAGAAGAATAAGAAGAGAACATTAGCTACTTGGGGCAGAGCCAGCGCAAGGTGGCATCTCAGGTGGCATCCCTGGTTGAACCGCTGCTGGTTTGTACTCCTCCTGAAAGAGCAGATTTGCAGTTTGGGAACACTCCTAGATTCATCTCTGTCTCTGGATGAGCAGATGCCAGAGCTGGAAAGTGCTTTTACCAGTTTAAGTTGATTTGTTCCTGGAGAAGATTGATCTGGCCAAGGACTTACATGTTCTGGGGGCATCCAGATTATTCTATTGTTATGCATATTCTGTGGGGCTATCTTTGAAGATAGTCCAGAAATATCAACTGGTTCAGAATACCACAGCCAGAATTTTTAGTAGGGCTTAATGTGATGGATATGTTAAACTGAGCTGGTACCAACTGGATTGACTACTAATGTGTTTCTGGGCCTGATTCAAATTTCTGGTCATGATCAGAATTGCCTTGGGTCTACCTGAAGGACTACTTATGCCCATATGTTCCTGCCTGTACTTTGCAGAGGGGGCTTTGCTCTGGGAACCCACATTATCAAAACTATGTGTAGTATGAGCCTGGATGGTCTTTTCAACATCCGCCTTTACATTGTGAAAGTCCCTCTCCCTAAAACTTCATCATTGCAATCCTGTCAAGGTATGATTTTATGTTATCCCTAGCTTTTAGTTATAATTTGTGTGCTATAAGGATTTTTATCTGTTTGATTAGGGATTATTTGATATTTTGTGTATTAATGTTTGTAAACCATCTCTGTTATTAATAGAACACCAGAATATTAGTTGTTTGCTTGTTTATTTGTTTATTTGGGAAATTTATATTCTTTCTCTCCAGAGGCCTCTTTGAGGCAGCTTACAACTGAAACAATAAAACCCATTAAAATAGAACCATTAAAAAGCCATTCTACAAGCCATTAAAATAACTCACTAAAAACTAAAGTTATCTGAATAAGCAGGATCTGATGATTTGTATGTCCCTTTCGGTACCTGTTCACTTCCTCAGGAAATGCAGAGTGGATATCTGTGCAGTGTGCACAGTACAGTCATCTGTAGGCACTGAGAATATATGTGTGTTGAAGCTTTATTCTTGGTGAAGGAAACTATAGTTAGCGATCTTAGTAGAACAAAGAAAAGGAAGCTACTTCGGAGGCCAGGCAATATTTACTTTCTTGCTACGGTGACTGAGGGTGCCTCTTGACACTTCACAGAGAAGCTCTTCTCTTTTTGCATGATAATGGCAGGCACTGTTTGGACATTGTACCTAAATGTGAATTGGCAGACTACCAGAAATGGAACTGTGACTCCTCAGAGCATTAGTTAACTTATCCCTAGTGCTTCATAGAAGCAATAATGCCTTTAATTTGAATACATTTTAAATCAAGGTTTTTGTAAACAAGAGACTACTTGGTAATCTGCTTCATAACAAAACTAAGGCGAGCTTGTGTAAAAGAAACTTACTGGGCACACTGCAATGTTTTCACAAGTGTTTTTATCATGGTAACATCTTGTTTACTTTACTTGCTTGCCTAAAACTACTTGGAACATGTTAAGAAAACATTTCAGGAAAGCTTCTAAAAGAGGCTTTTGTTTAGCAGCAACTGTGAGGCTGTTCGGCTCACAAAGGTGTTAACTTTCAACCCCTTAAGCATTTCCACATGAAATTCCAGCAGCTATGCTTGTGGTTTTGGGGGAGGAAAAGTACACATTAAAGAGACCAGGTATATGCTAATACACGTTGAAGGAAGGCCGGAAATCATAAATTGTTTCAAATACATTAATTGCTATCATTTGCATGTCAGTTGAGGACTGAAGTTACTTTTAGAGTTAACAAAGCAGAGTCTTACAGGGAAATGGGTTGTAAGTTATGAAAGGATAGGTGCTGGAAGGAATATATGTTTTTAAAATTCAAATGCAGATTCCTTGCCAATTCACCTAATCAAACATAAATAAAATAAAGGAGCTTTATGTTATTAATCCCCTATAATTTCAAACAAGATAACCCCCCAAAAGTAAATTCTGTTCATGGTAAACATACATGAACTCTTAACAAGTGAAGAAATGACGTTCATTTCTGTGGTTGTCATGTGAGAGTTGTACTTCAGGTATGTATGCCACTGTTTTTTTACAACGTCCTTGTTAACCTTTCTCACGTTGTACAGAAGTTCAAGACCTTTCAAATAGTTACTTAAAAAGGTCAGAGTGGCCTAAATACCACACTGCCCTCTAGTGATGTATAGAATATTATTAGAAGCAAAGTTTTAGTGAAGTGACCCAAAGATACAATCAAAGATATTCTTGAATGGCATTTTTTTCAAATAAGTGGGTAATCTATTAGAGCCTATTCTAACTCATGGTTTATTTTTAGTTACTTGTGGCCAGTATTCCAAATAACTATAAAATGTATATTCAAAGTATTTGCTGTATGTGCTTGGAACTAAACATACTGTCTTTTGTAATTACACATAACAGTTTTAGGTGCGTAGTTTATGTTTCCCACTTTTAATTTCCGGTATCTAATCAAAAAGCATTACTGAAGAGACAAGGATCATCTTTGTTTCATACCTTTTATTGACACCATCTCCCACATTATTGCTATGTCTAAATGGTAAAATTTATTATTAGCAATAGTGTCACAAAAGTCTGAGACAGCGATTTTCCTTTCAATAAAAGTAGTTAAAAACCTTTTAGAAAATCCATAATTTTGATTGCTGGTACTTCATAAATGTATAACTGGTACTTTTTAGCTGTCTCTTTAGGGAAAAATGAGTTTTATCACCTGCAGTACCTGGGTTAATGAAATTGTATGTTGGAATTTAGCCAGAATGAGAGATGAGATCATTCAGTGGTACTGGTATTAGCAACAGGTCTCCTGAAAAGCTTTGACTTGCCTCTGTATGCCTGTATGCATGTGTGTGTGTGAGAGAGAGAAAGAGTGACAGAGAGACTTTGTCATTTAGGAAACTTCAAAGAAAACTAAAATTTTACAATAAATGTTTAGGAAACCATTTTTTAAAAAAATTAAAAGTAATACTGAACTAGGCTATCACTGTCTAGAAAATGAATTTGCTTGCTTTGAATGTCAACCTCAACTTCCATTCATCCCTTAATAAAAATGTCTTAGTTCAAATTTTAAATATGCTATGACTTCCCCATCTCCTGTCCCCTTGTGATACTTGTATCAATTTTTTGTGAGAATATTAGCTGTCCAGGAAATCCCATATTAAACAATTACAAATCCAAACGGATTTTGTTATATATATACAGGCAGTCCAGGATACAGTAGACAGTTAAGATGATTTGTTAATTTTTTTGCAAGCTGTATTTATTTTATGTGTGATGTATGACTTCAAAGATGGAGAATCAGCTGTCAAAATGGACTATTTCTGTGCAAAGAGATGCACTTGACTTGTTCCTTTTTAACCTTGGTTTTCTTCGCTTTTTAAAGAATTCTATATATGCATCTCCATATGGTGATAAAGAAGAGTTGTGTTGTGCCCTGACACAAAAGCTCAAATTCAGGCCCCTTACTGAAGTCTCTTTTGAAATGTGTGAGCAGGGCAGGAATCCTGAAAGGCTGTCAGGTTTGAAATGTGCCTGGAATTTCTAACCAAGCTTTTGCCTTGAAGTACTGCAATATTTCCCTTCCTAATGCACTATTAGTGATTTTTCTCTGTTGTTGATTTTTTCCCCCCAAGGGTTAGGTTGAATATACAGAAAAATCTAGATGAAATAAGCTAAATGAGGCTAAAAAATAAGTCTGAGACCTCCTGTAGAGGGATGATTTCTTTTTTTTTAAAGATATTTGTCTTTCTGTGATTCCATTTATATCCCATGTAAGGTGATGCTGTTTAGACACACCACTACATCTGCACTTGGTTTTAACACTTGAAGAGTAGGTGATACTGTCAGATTTTTGATGTCTCAACTTAACAATAGATGTGTAGCAAAACTGGTTAAACTGCTCGTTTAAATAATAATAACAATAACTGCCGTGCCAAAAAACAATGTGTTTTTAATGTTACCCTGTTTTCCTTGCTGTCTACTAGTGAGCTTTTTATATTTGCATTATACAAGGTCTTTAAAAAATGACACATGCCAACATTCATAGCCATTCCTGATGTCTCCACACTTCCCTAGCCTTTTTATTTCAA